>NW_024962251.1:5292092-5318853 GCF_019238085.1 Lagopus leucura | reverse complement strand
CGTTATCTTCAGATCTACCTGTGTCCCTGAAGGGGGACAGCATGCCCTCATGCCGAATGGCCTGACACAAAAGGGGGGCGGGTTACATCTCATCTTTCTGTTTGAATTTGAGAGGTTTGGAGTTGAAAGATGGACTGTTCAATGGATAATGAACTGGTTGGCTGGTCACAGCCACAGTGTTGTGATTTATGTTTCTGTGAGTGGAAGCTAGTCATAAGAGATGTCTCACAAGTTTGTTCTTGGGACTGGGGCTCTTCTACATCTGTCAGTATCATAGATAGCTGCATAGATAGCTGCATAGTGCACTTTCAGCATTTTGGTAGACAACATCAAGCTGAGCATTGCCATCAGTACATTGCAGGGAAGGCATCCAGATGATCCTGGACTGGCTTGGCCCACGTGAATCTCATGAGGTTCAACAAGGCCAAATGTGAAGTGTTGCACTTGGGCCAGAGCAATCCCAGTTCTTTATATAGACTGGGGAAGGATCACCTTGAGAGGAGCCCTGCAGAAAAGGATTTGGTGGTCCTGGTGGACAAGAAGCTGGACATGAGCCAGCAGTGTGCATTTATAGCTCAGATGGCCAAGTATATCCTGGGCTGCACTAAAAAGGGGTGGCCAGCAGGGAGAGGGAGGTGATTGCCCCCTCTACTCTGCTCTTGGGAGGCCCCATCTGCAGCACTGCGTCCAGGCCTGAGGACCTCAGCTCAAGAAAGTTGCAGAGGTCTTGAAGTGGGTCCAGAGGAGGGCTACTAAGATGGACCAGAAGGCTGGAGCACTTCTCCTATGCGGAGAGATTGAGGGAACCGGGCTTGTTTAGCGTGTAGAAAAGAAGGCTCCAGGAAGGTCTCCTTGTGGCCTTCAAGTACTTGGATGGAGTGTATAAACAGGAGAGGGAATGGCTGTTTATGAGGGTGGATAGTGATATGACAAGAGGGAATGGTTTTAAACTGAGACAGGAGGCTCAGGTTAGATATTAGGAGGAAGTTTTCCCCTCAGAGGGTGGTGAGGCACTGGAACAGGTTGCCCAAGGAGGCTGTGGATGCCCCATCCCTGGAGCCATTCAAGGCCAGGCTGGATGTGGCTCTGGGCAGCCTGGTCTGCTGGTTGGCAACCCTGCACAGAGCAGGGGGGTTGAAACTAGATGATCATTGTGGTTCTTCTCAACCCAGGCCATTCTACAATTCTATGATTCTGTGATTCTATGGTTCAGTTCACTCCCTGCCAATAGGGAGAAACAGTTCATTATTGTATTGTTTTGTAACTTAATTGAAAGTTTATACACTTTTGCTTTTTTTTTTTTTTTTTCATCAAATTAATCACCTCTAGTTGCTTATAGGAGAATCCAGGTAATATTTTGTAAATATTTCACGACTCTTGTTTGGCTCTACTGTTCTTATTGTGAAGATGCCACAGCACATTCCTGCCAAGGTCCAAGTAGGAAACGGGTAATTATGTCTGCAGCCTGCATGAAAAAGGGAAGGGATTACCCTGCAAATGTTGTGGAATACCGATGAGCAATGATCCATTTCCTACCTATTTGAAATATTCAGAGACGTCATCTGATTGATTTCTGTTCTTGTGAGTAAGCCACTCTTCTAACAGAAGCTCTATCTAGACATGGCCCAGAGGCTGAAGTGTACAAGAGCTCTAGGAGTGATAGGCATTTCAGTGAATTGGTTTCAGCAGGTTCCTCAGGGTTTTCCCCCTGACTGCAGTGTTAAAGATGAAGCGGAGAGCAGACCATCTCACTGGGCCATTTGATTTCTGTTCTGAGCTGTGGCTTTTTGTCAGCGCTCAAGAATTTATGCAATGTAAGACACATGCTATCAGATGATGCTTATGGTCAATCTTTTTTCTGGGCTAGTTTTGGAAGAAGACCCTAAGGCTTACAACTGTTCTCAAAATCATTGGTTGGGAACCAAAAGACAGACTTCAAAGAAAATAATTTTCTTCGATCTTCTCCTGAAAAGACTATATCATTCCTAATGTGGCTATCCACTATCAGCTTTTGAAGACAAATGACATTGTTTTGAGCCACCATTCCCCGTGTGAAGTCCAGACACACAGTAGTAACACAGAGTTATATCTTTTAGATCCTGTACAAAGCAAATCACATAATACTGAGACACCGTTGTCTGATTTTGCTTCTGTTCCTGTAAATAGAAATTTCACTGCATTTTTCTGTGATGCCAAAACCTACAGTAAAATGTGCACATTTCAGACACATCTGACCATGCAAACTCACCCTAAATGGAAGAACTAAATACTTATTAGATTCATAAATAACTAAAATGATAAGTGAAGCAATCAAGTCCATTTTAATTATTCTATAATTCTTGGCTCAAAGCCCGAGTTTTTTAAAAGGCTTATCTCACTAACCACAAAACTTTGTTATTCTGTGAAAAATATTTTCTACTTGAAAACACTTTTCCTAATAGAAGGTTTGATATTGTTCCCCTTGACATGAGAAGCATATCTGCTGTTACATCAAGATGCAACAGCATTAAGCCGTGAGACTTCTACAAATAAAACTAAATAAACAAATAAAAGAGATATAAGATGGTAAGAAAGGTCATCTGCCTTCCCAAGGTTCCGTGTCCATGAGATTACTTTATTCTCCAAGAATCATGATTTTACTTTAATTACATATCCAGCCTTTTAGTAAGCAACACAGGAACTGTAAGATAACCTGCATAACCACTGCCAAGAAAGGTCATGGCCCATATGTAGTGCCTTGAATATATACACACTGGGGTCAGCAGCTTAACATCCATGAAATATTCCACAATGATGTCTAAGGCCATATGTGTTTTCATCTTTAGCAGCTAATCTCATTATCAAATTTATAGGAAACACACAAGCATTTCCACTGGGCTCCTCCATTCTTAGAAAACAAGTTACTGTTGTCTAATATTTGGAGGCAGGGGAGGATGACCCTTGCCATAGATCTGTGAGATAAGGAAAAACATCTCCTGGGAGAAAGAATAGCTGTGGGATGGTTGATCCAACAGCAGAAATCTTTAAGCATCTTTAGCAAAGAACAGTGAGGCTACCAAAGCCCCAAAAAGTTTTGCATAACAGGAAGTAAGGACAAAATCCAAGGAGTGTGCAATTCTCCCAGGATCGCACTCGTCCATGTCAGAGGCAGAGGATCTATATTCCTGACAAATTAGAGCAATAGCAGCGACATTCCAGGCATGCAGGAGTATTGTTTAGCTGCCTGGTCCTTCCCCCACAGTCTTACAGGGACAGACAGAGTGAGGCAGGCTAGCTCTGCCAGAGGCTTTCCCCTCCAAACTCTTGCCTGGAAAAGGAAAGCTAAGAAATAATTATCAGTGAGAAAATGAGATTTCTACTATGATCCCTGCAGTCCCAGCTGTCCGAACAATTTGGAAATGTTAGAAATATTACTGAAAATGCAAGCTCAAGTTCATTCCCGGTGTAACTTCAGCTTCATCATAGGAAGCAGGGCTGCAGTGTCTGAAATTCAGTATGTCCAGACAACATAGCCAATAATGGAGGCAGAGTAGGGATTTTGTAGTCAGACAGGAAATTTGCAGTACTGTTTTTACACTGTAGAAGATTGCCGAGGTTTGCTCCTTCTGAGCTGTCCTGGCCAGGGGGGTTTTGTTGGTTCCCTCATCCAGGGAACACCCAGATAACAGAGCAGCCCAGCAGCTCTCAGGAGAGTGGCTGATGTGAGTTACTGCCAGGAATAATGTAGAGACCCAGATGAAGGTCCCTTGCACACATGGAAGGAAGGCTGCTGCTAAGAAAAATGTGAAGACAGACTCAGGTCCTGAAACAACATGCTAGTGTGCAGGTCTCTAGCCGTGCTGAGTGCCAGAGCCTGGCTTTTGCAGTGCTAGGTGAGGGAGACAGCATTTGTGTAAGATGTGACCAGCCAAATGACTTACTTGTGACTGACCTGAAGGAGAAGGTGGAGAGGCTGAAGAGCTTTAAGGAATGTGAGAGGGAGATTGATTGGTGGTGCCAGTCCCTATCAGCCCCGAGATCTTGGCAGCCAGCTGAGGCTCCACATGGAGCATGTCACCCCCTGCTGCCATACAAACAGGTGACAGAGGGGAACGGGCAGGCAGGCAGCGTTCCTGCTGTAGTGAGCCCCCTGTCCTCTCCTCCCCCTAGAAATAATGGTGAAGAACTGGGGGCTGTAGGGCACTGGCATAAGTGGTATAACTCTCTCCCAGAAAGGCACCAGGGTGATATTCACCAGACAGTGGTGGACCTCCTGCCCTGCAATTTGAGAGAGGAGGAGGAGTGTAAATGTGGGCATCCCTTATCCTGACCATCCTTGGTTCCCCAGGTGCCTCCGTGAAATAGGTTTGAAGCTGGAATTCAAGGGAGAGGTAAGTGGGGGTGTGGAGGGAGGTCCACCATGAGGTTGCCTTGGGTGAAGTGGTTGACTCCACGCCTCAAGACTGCCTCCACCTGGAAGGACAGAAGGGTGGTTGTCATAGGTGGCTTCCTTCTGAGAGGAACGGAAGGCCCTATATGTCAGCCTGACCCTACCTGTAGGGAGGTATGCTGACTCCCTGGAGCAAGGATCAAGGACATTTCTAGTAAACATCCTGGACTGATTCGTTCTTCTGATTATTACCCCTTACTGGCAGTTCAGGCCAGCAGTGATGAAGTCGCTGAGAAAAGCCTGAGGACTATCAAAATAGACTTCAGAAGACTGGGGTGGGTAGTTAATGGAACAGGCGTGCAGTTGTTTTTTTTTTTCTATACCTTCAGTGGTGGGGGAGGATACTGAGAGGATCCAAAAAAACCATCTCATAAATAACTGGCTTTGAGGTTGATGCAAACAGATATATATATATATTTTTTTTTTACCATGAGGCAATATATCCGGCACCTGGAATGATGGCCACAGATGGAAGTAGTCTGTCTCCTAGGAGTAAGAGGATCCTAGCTGAGGAACTGGTGGGACTCATTGGAAGGTCTTTAAACTAGGTATGAAGGTGAAAGGGGACAAAAAGAAGACCACTGAGGTTGAGCAGGTAGTTTGAGAGCTTATACCAAATTTGATAGACAAAGGGTGGAGTACAAAGTGATGGAGTAGGGCAGGGGATACTGCTGTTCTATGGGATACTAGATCCTCTAGAATGGCACTAAGACAGAAAGCTCTGCTGAAGTGCCTTTATACCAATGCACGCAATCTGGGAAATAAGTAGGACGAGTTGGAGACTGTGGTGCACTTGGAAAGTTATGACCTTGTTTCTATCACAGAAACATAGTGGAATGACTCCCATAACTGGAATAACATCACTGAGAGGTATTAACTCATTAGCAGGGATAGGCAAGGTAGGAAGGGTGGGGGAATTGCATTGTATGTCAGAGAGTGGATAGCCTGTGAGGAGTTCCCTCTGAGAAATAGTCAGGAACCGGTTGAGAGCCTGAAGGTTGGAATTAGGGATAGGACTAGTAACAGCCAGCTGGTGATAGGGGTATACTGCAGGCCACCTGATCAAGGGAGACTGTTGATGAGGACCTTCTTGCTTCAGCTATGGGAGGAGGCATCCTGCTCACAGGCTCTCATCCTGGTGATAGACCTCAAGCATATGGATATCTGTTGGAAAGGACATCTGTAGGCAGGACAAGTGGAAGTGTTTTCAAGTTGAGAGAGGGAAGATTAAGGTTAGATGTAGGGGGAAGCTCTTTACAGAGTGGTGAGGTGCTGAACAGGCTGCCCGGAGAGGCTGTGGATGTCCCATCCCTGGAGGTGTTCAAGGCCAGATTGGATGGAGCCTTGGGCAGCCTAGTCTAGTATTAAGTGGGGAGGTTGGTGGCCCTGCATTGGCAGGGAGCTGGAGATTCATGATCCTTGAGATCCCTTCCAACCCTGGCCAACAGAGTTCTGTGATTCTGTGAAATAAATCTACTTGATAAAAGTAGGCAAAAAACATTAATGTTATTAAAACTGTACTCAGAGCAGATTATTTCTTGGGATGCAGTGCCTGTTCAATCACTGCTATGCCTTGCTGGGAAGAGTACTAGCCCATGCTCATCCTCCAGGAGTGACACTGAGCTGATGGTGCTGAACTTCATCTGGTTACTGGAGAGTTGCAGTGAGGGTTTTCACCTGTACGACTGGGATCCAAGCTGAAGCTTCAGTCTTCAGGAAGCTGAATCTCTCTTTGGAATTATACAAAAATCTTTTTAGATTTAAAATGAATTCTCTTGTGGTTGTGCTCTGGCCCAGGTTCACGTGAAAAACTCTGCTGTGAGTTCCCAGAATACATGAACAATGGAGACCTTGTCAGCATACTCATTCAGTAGTCCCTGAAAGTAGGAAGCTGTGCCACAGAAAGGAAGAATAAATCACTCATGGACCTGCTTGCTTTATAGCTCATATTCCTTTTCCGGTTGTGCTGCAGAACAGACACTCCAGAACAAACACTCGCCAAGCAGAAAGCAAGAGAGGCTTCACTGCACTGCCTGAAGAGCACATCTTAAGTTCAGCACAACCAACTGGGAAGCTCTGTCCTGCCGCTCTTAAAAATGATTTTGTGATGTTAATCACTCTCAGCACAGAAGTTGTACATGGTAGTTCAGAGCAAAGTAGAATCAGAGTTTTTCTGTCATGTTTACACACAAAAACCTCCCCTTGTCTTATTTCCTGGCCTCCTGCTCCATCCACTCATCTGGTCTGATCCTCCTTGTGCCTGATAACAGCAACACAAAGTGGAGTGTAAAGAAGTTTTGTGTTCCACAAGCATCTGACTGACATGCCAATTCTAGTGAAAACAATATCAACGCTGAAGTACAATGAGGCTGCTGCTGCTTTGAGGTTGCTCTTCCACTCCAGTGGGGAAAATCCTGCAGGTGGCTCATGTCTGCCCTTTTGCTCACCCCACTTCTTTCCTTCCATTTCCCGACTTCTGTAGCAATGCTTTTGGCCAAATTGGCTAGGTTTCTCTCATTATCAGGGGATCATGGTGCTGTAGACCTTTGCTTTTTAACAGAAATATTCCCACAACATCCTTTCATAGGATCATAGAATCATAGAATTGCCTGGGTTGAAAAGGACCACAATGCTCATCTAGTTTCAACCTGCTATGTGCAGGGTTGCCAACCAGCAGACCAGGCTGCCCAGAGCCACATCCAGCCTGGCCTTGAATGCCTCCAGGGATGATGCATCCACAACCTCCTTGGGCAACCTCTTCCAGTGCCTCACCATCCTCCATGCGAAAAACTTCCTCCTATGTCCTTTATGCAAGCTTGTATTTACCCAGCTTTCTTTTCAGATTAGTCTGCCTCAGGGAACAGCCTTTCTTTTCCCCCCTGAACCAGAAGGATTTTCCCCAAGGGCTGCCACAGTCCCAAGCACAGGAATGATGCTCAGTTCATGTGATGGCAGAAGTGCTGAATGTCCTGGCTCTGAGGTCCTGAGTGAACTTCAGCAGCTGGCCTGTTTATCATCTGTTTTGAGTCAGTTCTTATCTGCTCTCTGATCCTGGCATTCAGTTCATGTTCAGTCCAGAAGATGAAAGAAAGAGATGCTGAAAGACAAAAACAGTATTCTGTCTAAAACGGAGTTGCCTCTTCACATACAACTGAGCTGAAAGAGGAGTGAGTTAAATGCGGTAAGAGACATCTGCCTGTGCTGAGAATTAAATGTCAGTCTGAAGGGTAGCTCTTCCATATCCCAAAGAAAAAAGATGTCATAGGACACATTTCTATCCTATTTGTATTTGTATATGAATGTGATCATTATTGCATGGCAGCACAGGTTTCAGTGAGGGGAGGGGGTGGGAGTAGAAAAATCTGGCTTTTGGCAAACTCAATGGCTTCACAAAGCAATACACGTGACCTAATTTTACGGATAGCTTTGTGTCTCTTGTTTAAGGGCTTGCAAATGAGTGCACATGAAGAAAACCAGCAGCCATCAGAGTATGAGTAATCCAGGCAGGAATGTGGTTTGTTACAGAGATGCAGAGACCCTGCTCACTACAGTGTGCAACTCCCCAGCCGGAGGGTAAGCAACACTGGTCTGGTGAGGGCTCTACTGGTGGTGTTGGGTGGGGTGGAAGCAAGGGTTGAATGACACCCTGTTGTCAGGGCTGGTTTCTTCCCTTCACCTGAAGCTTTTGTGGAAATGCACAGCAAGGCTGAGCTGCTGCTGAGGTTCCCCATCTTGTGTCGTTCCTTACAGAAAAAACAGTCTCTCTACACTTGGGGAAGGCCTCACTCATCCTGCAGGTCCCAGACTTGCTTGTTCTGCTTTCTTCCAACGTACAAGCCCACAGAGGCTACACAGAGTCATGGAATCACAGAATCATGGAATATCCTAAGTTGTCTCATTGAGTTGAATTCCTTTCCCTACACTCCTCTTGGATGGAGCTCTTTTCAGGGACAGCCAAGGCCAAACTGGAGCAGAAATGTGAATACAGAAATGCAGTGTTACAGATATCCCAAAACTACTCTGCCATATCTTTACCAAAGTTGTCCCTTAGTACAATCCTCTTTGTGTCACACAGAAAAAGAGTAAGGTAAGATACTTTCATATAAATTTAGTTAACCTCTTAGCTGCTGATGCCACGTGACATTTTTAATCTTTAACACCAAAGACTCCGTCATTTTTTTTTTTGCCAGGATACAGTTAGATGACACCAAAGAGCGTGTGCACTGAATGAAGTGTGTCATCCTCTAGATGGAGCTCCTTGGTGGATCTTTCATTTTTCTGCCAAAGACAGCTATATCCAGAAGCTGCCCCAGCTTTCTGCTGGACCTGCGCAAGCCCAGTACAGGCTCTCTTCCAGAAGTCTTATCTCATAATGCCTTTGAAATTACTCTTTTTCTACTCTGCTATTTTCTGATACAGACTTGTTGCTTCCAGACTGTCCAACAACTTTGACTGTCATCACAGAAATGATTTGTAATTCAGAATGACCACAGTAGCCTGACATCCATTTTCCCCATCTTTCAGTCTGTGCTCTTGCTGGACACATCAACAGCTGTGGAAAAGGGTGACATTTAAGCCCTTGTGCTAATAAGAACGGTGGCTGTTTGACTACAGCAAGGCACATTGGCCCTGGATCTTTTGTGCATGTTGACTGGTATTTCCAGCACAGCTGGCTGAGACTTTGGAGATGTCATGATGTAAACTCTGTTTTATTTTCTGTTCTTTTTTTAAAGATTTTTGATGCTTGGGGCTGATGGAGGCATAACACTCATGCTAGAATTAGGTCTTAGCATATGAGAAACTCTAATTTGATAAGGGTTGGAGAAAATGCTGACTGATGATATTGCACACAATTAGACTTCGAAGCATTTTTAACTGTTTCAGATTCTCAGCTTTCAAGTAGAAACATGCTCAGAAATATGTCCTCCATGTTAGAAATACCCACATTATGTTACCTGCATTCACCATATTAAAAATGTTCAGATGTTTCTAAAACAGATGTGTGTATTAACTTTTCAGCTTAGAGTCTGTAGATATCATGAGACTGGGAAAGGAATAACAAAGCCTTAGACTAGGCTTCTTCTTTCTCCATTAATTTCTATGCCACAATGATACACTTACACTAACCCAGGACTATTTCGAACAGCAGCACTTGCAATACTTTAACCTTTTTATTTCCTTAATGTTGTGAGATCCAGACAGGGACTAGTGTCTGGATGCGGAAAGTTTGTGACTAACTGCTAGTAGTTCACTTTTAGATTTGATGTTAATTTGACAAATCTTGGATTCAGAATTTGTATTTGGTTTTAAGAAGTTTTCTGACATGGTCCACCAGGTTCAGCTGGGTGCTTTTCCGAGCTTCTTCAAAACATCTGAGATCTTAACATGAAGTTGCCACGAAGTCAAGTCTAGAGTTCAGAACATTGTTCAGCTTATTAAAAAGCTCTGACAATGTGTTCATTAGTCTATGATGAGAACTTGAGGACTAATGTCCACATGGCTCCCTGTTATATTTTCCAGCTGCCTTAAGAATAGAGCTGTATCTAGCTGTATGAGAGTTATAGGTTAGTTTACTGCTATGAAAAACAAAAATCCTAAATCCAATGAGTATCACATATAAAGATCATTGAAATTATTTAAAAACTGCTTCAGCACTTGTCTTTGGGTCATTTTACAAATCTTTAAGTTATTGCTGGAATAGAGAACTCACAGCCACAATCAGAAATCAAAACAAAATGTTCAGCTGGGGTTAGAAATGCAGTAGACATCATTAGTCTGAATTAAGGAAAAGTACAGAAATTGATCCCCTTACTGCTTTCAGCCCGTGAAGTGTTGTATATCAAGAGGCTCTTTTAGCATCTAATTTATGATTAAGGTGATATAGTGACTGGAAGAAGTATTTTAGAGAATCAGAAAATACACATGCCATGTATGTGCAAGACCATCCTATGGCTTCCTGACAATCTTCAGGCACAGCAGGACAAGGATAGCTTGAGGTTAGGAAGAACTTCAGTCAGGGCCACAAGAGACGTATGATCTTTGCTTATAAGTAAGTTCATTATAAATGCCAACTTAACCTGTGACTAATTGCTTGTAAAATGGAACTCAGCTACAGCTAAGACTCTGGACTTAGCAGCAAAAGGCTGACTGGAGGTGTGCAGTAGTGAAGAGCATATTCCAAACATATGGCCAGCTTAAGAGATTAACTGGTTCCAGTTTTCCCTTCCAGGTTTCTGTTGGACACTGGAGTCATGGAACTTACTGAAACTAGAGTTAGATTTTGGGCTGGAAATACTGGCAAACTGGAAAAGATATAGGAATAGCTAGTGTCACCAGTGCAGATCTAGAGGTCCATCTCAAGGCACACTTCAGGCTGCAGGTTAGCAGGACACCAACCTCACAACAACTCTTGTGAAGTTGCAGACTTTCACTATAACTCACATTCTGTTCACTCCACAAACAACACAAGTTGAGCTGGGGAGAGGCTAGAAGGGAGTTGGTGAGTATTCAGGGTTAGGCTTCAGAGTAGGAGAATGTAATAAGCAATGCCATTAGGTCAGGAAGGAATACTGGCTACGAGCTCAACCACACCTCTTTGCATTTCCAATTTTGGCTTTTGTTGCCATTCATGTTCTCCCTTCTCTTTTCCTAAGAAAGTATTACCAACAACCTAAGACACAGCCTTAGCTCAAGCCTCACCCATCCCACAAACCTTAGATCTAAAAACATACAGAAAGCCACACAGTGTCCTAACTTAGGCTGCTGGGCTTTTTTCAGTTGTTTGGTTTTTTTCCTATTTTTCAGTTTTCAGCTGAATGCCAACCTTAATCACAGCCCAAGCGTATCTGTGAAAACCAAACCTCAATATCATCCAGTGTTGAGGATTTTTAGAAACTAAAACTCAAGCTGAGTGACATTAAAGCAGAACTGAATATCCTTCCTGGTTTCTGCCTTCACGTACTGTGAAGATAATTCTAACACCAGCAACACTGAAAATCTGAACACCAGCCTATTGATACCTATGAGCCTCATCTTAAAACATCTTGAAAATAATAGTAATACAATCCTTCAGAATATTTTGTGACCTACTTTAAATTTTATTCTTCTGCCCAGTTATTTACCTGAGCCAATATGTAATATGATTTCAATCAAAAAAAGCAACACCCATGAAACTCAGATTTAAAAGAGGTTATGGAACAAGATACAACAGCTACCAGACTCAATGCAAGATAATCTGGCAATTTTAAATCACATTTTTGCTTTAAATTTTAGTGTCTCTTTCTTGTTCATAACTTCAGTATAAACATCGAAGCCAAAAAACTGACTTTCTACTAGTTGAAATACTCTTATTACCTCAGTTCTTATCTTCTCAAAGCCTAATTATAGCCCTAGACTTACTTTATGGACCACTCAAATTAGAACATCTCTAAGTAGCCCTGTAACTGATGCCTCATTTCCCTCAGCTTCGTTTGGAAACCTGCTCTGAATATCCACACCATAGGTGATCATTGATTTCTTGATGCCCAAATCCCACTTGAGTGCTTGGTCATTACACTGTAACATTAGTGATTTTCTGAAACACAAAATGTAGATTGAGTATGATGCCACCTCTCAGCACAAGGAGATGCTCTACTCTGAATTTCCCATTTCTACATACCTTCCTAACTTCTAAAAGTAACTCTGGAAAATTATGACAATGTGAAATCCAAAATGCAAATGTACTCTTAGAACACATTCAAGCAACAGTGCCAAACATAATTTGCTCAGTGTTCTAGTCAGTTCTATTCCTATTTGCAGATTCCCTCTTGATCAGTGTCTTTCTTCTTGTGTGACTGGGACCCCTCATAAACATGATAATGTTGATATGACCCATATAAAGCGTTTTTGTAAACCATGATACTCTTTGTGGGTGTTTCTGTACAGTACTTGCACAAAGTGAAAAGACAAAGATAAGAGTCTGAGATAGACTATTCATCCAGCTGGAACAAAAGGAAAGCTCTGCCACATATCAGAAAGACTTTCTTGGTCAGAAATCTGGACAATGAAGTAGCCCATATGTGAATACCACAACACCACAGAGAGAAGTCCTGAGATCCATCACAGATTTCTGGATTGGTGGCCATAGCCAACTGCCCCTACGAATCCGTAGCTCTGAGAACAAAGTTCTGACGTATGGCCTTGACACAGCTAAACAGGCCACAGCTCAAAAGGATTACAAACACACAAGAGATATTATTTTTGTGGTGCATGTGACAACATAAAGTGATAAAAATTGAGGTAGAAAAGGCATCCTCTTCTCAAATTGTCAACATGCATATTCACCTAAAGCGTTTGTGATTCTGCCATAAGTTACTGCAAGGGGAAAATCAAAATATGATTTTGTGTTGGATGTTGAAAAGGTGGTCTTCCAGATTTTCAGAGCAGGCACTGGGAGGTGATGTAGTCCAGTCACAGGAAATCTCTTTCAAATGTTCTCTCCCCCAGGACAGAAGAAAAATTACTTCCTTTTCCTATGCCCTTGTCATCCAGAGGTCAGGGAGAAAGTCTAGTGAAAGGAAAGCACCCATGGTTTACTTTCATTTACCACACTTAGCATGCTCATGTTTGGATTTGGGCTGAGCAATATGTTTTTTCTAATATCAGTGCTAGAAAGTTCTCTGTATTGTCTGGAAAATAACAGAAGCTTTTGCTTAGACAGACTCCTCATTGTGAAGAGTAATTTGCCGTATATTTATTCAGTTCAGTTTACTTCATGTGTGAGTTACAGTTTACTCACTGTATTCAGTAACAGTAAAAAGGTTGTGGTACTGCCTATGCCTGTTGAAGAAAATCAGTTCTTAATAGTCACATTGATAGAAGGAAGATTTTCAGTGATGGTTGATCAAAGGTTTGTTTTCTTTCTTTTCTGTTTGGAGATTTCTTTTGTAAATCAAACTCAAGAAATTAGCTCTGTTTGAGTTTTGTATTTTGAAAAGATAAGCTCAAACTGAAAAGGAGATATTACCAAGCTTACAGTACTTCAAAAATTAATGCACAGGAAATTTAACTCTGGATCAGAACTAAGGATTCCCTGTTGCTTCTGCATAAGTTCCTTCAATGCAGTGAAATAAAACTTCCCCATTGTCATTAATTAATATTGGGAAGAGTAGATCCTATCTTTCTGCTAGGGATATCAACAACATCCATCAATGGAGGAGGCTTCTCCTTTTGTTTTTTCATGTGGAAAACCTGTCTCAGTTCTGGGTAAGAGTGAAAAATGGAGACATTGGTTTCACATGAAACAGAAACCTAAGTTTCTGTGTGGCACTCTATTGAGCACTGTTCAGCAGACATCTTCCCTTGAGGTTGTCAGTCAGTCTGGTTAACACTTGACCATGAAGGCTTAATTTAGGCTTCTCTCCATCGAATAAACCCTCAAGGCCCACCTCATTGAGATTTCAGTTGGAAACAAGAATTCCCATAGCTTTGGACTTCAATCTTTACCTGAATTTATACAAACATAAAATTTTCCTTGAGCATTTTTATATTTTTTGTTGGCCTTATTGACAGGGTGGCATCACTAAATTACACAATCATTTCAGATAGATTCAGATAGAGGACAAGATTGGTCTGAGGTGCAGGACTTCCCTCGTACACTCTAATGCATGAGTTCTGATGTGACAGCAGTGCTGGCATCCCGTTGTAGCTCAGCTGATCAGATATCTAAGATCTATTTGTAAAAGTCAAACCGTTTTGACTTTTACAGTCAAAAGGGTTTTATAAATGAAGAGTGGCTTTCAAATAACTATTCTGTTTGAGCAAACTGCAGTACAAAATATTTACTCAAACCTTATTTCTTTTTTTGTGTATGATGTTTATACACATGTGTTCCAAGAAGTTTCAGATGCTCAGCAACACAAAAGACTTATTCCAAAAGCCACTGGATTTTTCTTGTTTCTTTCTTCTAACATTTTGTTTATCTTGTGCTATCCAATGCAGCCAGTAGATGCGCCTGCACTACAAAAAGATACTGTTCTTCCAGATTTGAAAGGAAATTTAGTCATTGCCATCTTAAAGATATGAGCACATTTGCTAAAAGAAACATCCACCAAACCAATATATCTTTGTCATTTCAGCTAAGTACTTTATGAGTCAGACATCTGGTCCTCAGTGGATGCCTCTGGATAAGCTCTTTGTTCAATGGCCTGAAACAGTCTCCAGGCTGTTTGCAAAGGCTGCAGAGCAGCCTTGCCTTCTCCGTCTGAGATGAGAAAATTGTGCATGAGGTGAGAATCCTTTCCATGATGTTGTACAGCACAACATAATCTGCACATTTCTCACTGTGTTAAGTTACTATCCTCTGCTGCTAAAAAAGAATTGGAAAACCTGCAGAAAAAAAATGACTTCACTCAGGAATAAATGCTTTTTTTTCTAAGGATCCCCAGAGTGGTTTCAGTGTCAGTGACTTCACAGTGTTTTTGAGACAGAAACTAACAATGATAAGGATGACACAAGTACCCCACCAACTTTACTGAAATAACTATTTTGATTCAAAACACTTAGGCTGCATTTATAAACCACTTACTGGGGCCTGATTTCCGTTCCTTTGATGTCAATATGCTTAGTTTGAATCTCAGTGTAAATCAAATCCCCTTTCAACCCCAGGAAACATGGAGAAGGTGCCAACCAACAAAGGAAAGCTCCTTGCGGGCTTGCAGGGAAGAGCACAGCTGCTTAGTCCACGACACATACAGAGCAGGCCTTTGCAGCTATGGGCGTGTGGATGTGACGGGGATATGTGTCTGAGTGCAGTTTAGCTTTTAGTATTTGAGCCAGGTCTCCCTGAGGAAGTCAGAGACGCCACAGCTTGTCCTCAAGAAGACTGAGCAATCTTGGTAATGGAGCCTTGGTTGTCTCAACAAAAATGTGGATCCTATCACCAGCCCCAGCTTATCTATCTGTGGTTGAAAGCTCCTTCCTACCCTCTATCACCTCAAAGCTCTGTACTTATCCAAGCCTTTGTTTGTTTGTTTTTTTTTCTTTCTGCATGCAATAATGCAGATTGTTCCTTCAGAAGGGTACAAATCCTTTTCCATCCTTATGTGTGAAAGTAAGGGCGTTTAACACCCAGTGTTGCTACATCCACAGTTTCAAATTCCTGTTATTAGTCACTGTTGCCAGCACAGAAGTATTTGTAACTTGCATTTTAGGACTACGCTCAGACCGTAATACTTGTCAGGTCTGCCCCTTCTGTAGGAGCTCAGGATTGTCATTCACTTTGCAACAGACTCCACTTCACCCACAACTCTGATCAGAAGCTCTGACAAGTGACCACAGCTGTGACACTCAGCTGTTAAATAGGAGCTAAGTGCCTTCGATGATCAGGAGGTCAATGCAGGTTTCAGGACATACACAATGGTCACTAATTGCCTTTCAGCATGCTAGGAAGCTATAAAAATTAGGCACAACAGTCAGAAAGGCCTTCTTTAGGGAACTACTTCAGTTTTCATCTGTTGGCTTCAATAGTCCATGTTCTTGGGAGTGTAGCAGCTATTCCATTCCAGACCATTATGTGACAGATGCTACCGACCAAATGGCAAAGTTGCTTTATAATTTACAGATGTTCTTGTGGCATTAACAGGTACTGTAACTACAACAGTTGTTTATTAGATATTGACTACTATACTGATGATACTAACTAGGAACCAGAGCCTATAAACTGTACACTAACTATTAACAATGAATTTCAGACTAATATTTTAACTATATTAAAAATTATTTATTATCTATTCATTTCTGTCTCTGCAGATACACTGAGCGGGCAACAACAACCTTTGGATTCATTTCCTTCAAAACTTCCCACAAGCTGCAGTTTTTAACACTATCCTCTCATGGTCACCAGGAAAAGCGACCAGTGAAGGAACAGTTCTAGTCACAACAAAACAAAATTTAACATTTATTTTTGATTAAACCATGCCATGCCTGTGTACACAGGTACCTGGAGAATCTCCATGGCGTTCTTACACAAACATCCCCTCAAATAATAAGCCACTCAAAGCTTGATTCTGGTTTGGGTGTGATCTCTTTGAGCCAGCTGTCTTTAAATGAACTGCATTACCCACTCTGTCCAGGCTGGATATTTCAGGCTGCTGCTGATTACTGTAGGTGATGTCATTTTAAAGCTTCAGCATGTCCACCAGCAACACCAGTGCGTGAGATGCATTGGGATGGAAATGAGGTGAAGAGGCAAACATTACTTGTTGACCTGACAGATGCAATCTCACTGTTTTGCTATATTTCCCTGTCTGTTTCTGGCTTCTTGTCTAGTACTTCCATCACCATCTGCAAACCTTGACTTTTGCTTTGTTCTTTACCAAGCACCTTGCATGGTGTGGGTCTAGCTCTGAAAGAACCCAGAGCATGGGCTTTGTACACACAGCTGGTAGGAGAAATATTGGATCAACAACTCTGCCAACTGCAGATGCTGCCACGGCCTGAAAAATCAGTGTCAGGCTTGAGGGAACCATGGCCATGGTTTCCATACCGACTGCAAAAGGAGGTGGAGGTCAGCTGGCTGCCCCACCAAAAATATTAAATTCAATAATAAAGTGTGAGAATTGCTTCTGAAGAAAAAAAAACAAAACAAAAACACCACCAACAAAAATCTGAGGCAAATGACTGTACACCCTACTACAAGGCAGAGATATCTCAATACTCCTGTTGAGTATTCCTAGATTGAAAAGTGGCTTCTTATGGCTTTTCAGTCACTGCATTTTGGTAGCAGGTCCGGAAAAAGCTTCTGAAATAGCAGTACATTAACACTTACAGTACAGCTCCCTAATGATTGAGAAGCTCTGAAAGGAAAATAGTAATTTTTCCTTTTTCTGCTAATGATTTTTGCCAAGCCCGTGTTCCCAAACAGGTTAAGGGTACTCCAACTGGACAAAGAATCCCAAGAAATGCATACGCCATTTCAACTTCCTGACACACTCTGAACTGCTTTTAGTTCTGTATTTCCATATAAACACACCTAGTGGCTAAATTACAGGATGTGAGTTTCAGCAAATTACAGAGCATACTCAGACACACCAACCTTTCCTCATTGTCAGAGGGAAGATTGCTTTGAAAAGGAGGCAGGCTTTCCCTCCTTCCTCTTCATTTTCTTTTCTAACATCCTTTCTTCTTCCTTTCTAATTATGCCCGGCTGGTCCTTTTCAGCCTCTTGTAGCCCTTCTCGTGTTGTGGGAGAGATCTGAGAACAGACATCCTGAATTCAGAGAAGAAAAAAACAAAAAGATCTGTCTGCAGCACAGGGATCCCATGCAGGAGCTTTTCCACTCATACTTGTGTCTCCCAATGGGAACAGTCTCTCCTAAAGACACAACACCCAGCACATTTCTTTCAACCATGCTTTCTTTCCTAATCCTTTCCCCTGTACATGGCCAGGAGCTTGGAGAGCCTTACATCAGCTTTGTATTTGTGGGGGAAACAGAGTCTCTTGGCTTTTCTGAGTCTCCACTGGAAAAGAACACAGCAGAAATGCAGAAAATGGCACCATAAGTCCCAAAGTTAAGGAGCAGCCACTGAATGCTATATGGAAATCTGTGACAGAAAACCAGAAAACATTTATTTCACATGACTGTTAGCTAGATGGGCTTGAAGAGGAACGATGCAGTGTCTGATAAAAATAATAACAAAAGCAATATGCAGTCTTTTAATATCCTTCTGTCCAAATGTAGAATAAAATTAAACAAAAAAATATTGTTATGTGTATTCTAACCTTGGCAACTTCCCTAGTAGTAGCAAGCAAAAATATTCTCTCTGCCATTTTCAACAGTCTTTAAGTCTGAGATAAATGCTAGGTTATGTTTTTAGCAGATTTCCAACTGCATGAGTGCACCAAGTGCAGCTGGAGGTGCACAGAGGCAACCTTCAACACACTCTTCCTAATACTGTGGCTACCTGAGGCCCATAACAGTCTCAAGGTCCTTTAGAACAACTTAAGACAGCTCTGTGCTACATTTGTGTGTACTCAGGAATTTAAATGCCAGAAATAGCTGTAAAACTTCTTTAAATTTTGCAAAGTCCTCCTGTGACATTCTTTTCCATCAGCAGAAGCGTTTCTTCCAGATTCATATTAAGGATTTGCAAAGCAAGGTGAGTTATGGAGCAGAAGAATCAAACACAAACTGAACCTAGGAACAAATGTTGCCGTGTCCAAACTGGAATGATTCACTACTGCAAAGAAGAGCTGCACATGGCTGGTAAAAGTGTGATAGGACAACAAAATTAATTTTCAACAGCCAGAAGTAAAGCTATGGCCTTGGAAATCAGATGATAGAACCAACCAGGACTAAATCTCTCAGAGACAGCACAAAACTGAGTCCATTATATTGTGACTGCCACCTGCAACTCTTTCTGCAGCCAAAGTATGACAGTAGTGAAGGTCTCCAATTACAGCTTCTGACACAGCACATGTGTGCTGGCATTTGTTCATGGTGGGGTTTCCAAGGCAAGAGTGCCAAATGGAGCACTTCACTCCCAGTTGCCAGCTCCAGGGCTCAGTGCTACTACTCATGTAGGCTGGGAGGCTGATGTCTAAGTACTGCCATCTGCATCTGCTAATCTGTGATGGGAGACAAACAGTTGGGAAATTCATTATATAAATGAGGTAGATACAAGTAATTCATTAATCTTGTTTTTGAAACCACGTCCCCCTCTTGAAAATAACCCCATACGCACCGTGCAGCCCATTGGTACACAACTCCAAGAACACCTGGAAGGTCCATAAGCTCCTGGGAAGTACAGAAACAAAGGATGATGGGAAATAATCAAAGAACCTGACTGGCAGCTAATCCATGCCCTGCATGCATTCTGTACATGAACATAAAGCAGAAGAAACAAAAATCCAAATAGTTGGGCACAGCCTTCTTGCAGACCATCTTTTCTGGGGCTAGGATTTCACAGAACCAGTGTGTTTGCCAATCTGATGAATGTTTTCATTTTACCCCCATTATTTTAGTGCTCTTGGAAATAGTTATCAAATGAAATTACCCTGTAATTACATAAATTGCCCTATGAAAAATTACTCCTGCTGTCACAGACATCAAGGCAGCTCTGTTGCGTCACTATACCCTATTCCAGCCCTTCACCCACAGCTGTTTGCACCTTGTTCATTGGTGTTGCATGAAAAACAAGATGCCAACACCAGAAACTGGTGGCTTCCGATTGAAATGGACTTTCTATTCACATGGAGCTTCATCAGGGAGTGTAGGTAGAACAAGAACCTACCTTATATATCACAGAACTCCAGGGATTGGAAGGGACATCTGGAGATCATCTAGTTGTACTCCCAGAAGGGGGACATTTGCCCCTTATCTCAAGGATGATGTGAGCATGATAAGGACACCCTACATAAGAACCTGGGAGACTACATATAACTCCACATGTTCTTCTCAGGAGACATCCCCACTTTGCACATGGTGTGGACACCTCCATATACAAGGACTCCTTTGAGAATGCAATGCTCCAGTGCTGTGCAGGGACACAGGGTGCTGGCAGCGTGGTGGGGAGGTGGTTGCACATGTGCACCACTGCACAGGGCACAAGGAAAGCTCAGTACAGCTCCTCTGAAGGTGGTTTAAATGGAAAACATGCAGGAGGCCATGGTGCTCATTCTGCAGGAGGATGGAGGTCAGAGGGACATGGAGGGGAGAGGAAAGGGCAAGGGCAAGGGCAAGGGCAGGGCAGGGCAGGGCAGGGCAGGGCAGGGCAGGGAAGGGAAGGGAAGGGAAGGGAAGGGAAGGGAAGGGAAGGGAAGGGAAGGGAAGGGAAGGGAAGGGAAGGGAAGGGAGATGGAGATGTTTCCTATCCTTTCCCTGCCCCTCTCCTTGGATGTCAGTGCTCTTTACTCCATTACTCAGGATGTTTTCTTAAAGGAGTGAAGGGAGAGAAAGAATCATAGAATCAGGGAATCATGGAATCATTAAGGTTGGGAAAGACCATTATATAATCTAATCCAACCCACCACCATGCCCACTAAACCATTTCACTCAGTACCACATTTTTTTAAATTTTTTGAAAGCATAGTTTTTTGAAAACTTAAGAGAAATTGAAGGTTCAATTCTTTATTTCTTTCTTATGGCTGCATACTCAAGCTGCTCCTTCAGCATGCGGGTGGCCACAGAATCAGCCTGGAGCTTGGAACATGCTGTTTCCCACTTCTCTGTGCTGTGCAGGTAGGATGGTTGAGCAATTCTGGGCTGCTCAGCAAGCAACAGGGTAGCAGTAGCAGGTCCTAATTGTTCCTTTTCTTTCAGCTGTGGATAAAGCCCGCACTCTAGTGGATTGACTCCATAGGAAAGAAAGTGTAACCTGTTTATCAATTTGCAGGATACAAAGATGGGCTTTCCAGTAATCCTGTGCTTTGATCTAGCTGCATCTCTTTGAGGACCATCAGAAGGCAAAGCCCAGCAGGCAGAGAACACATATCTGCACACAAAAAGACAGTCTTCCATTGATTACTCTGTTAAGAAGTCTCAGGAGTGTAGTTCATTCTAGCAGAAATATTGCACTTAATAGACCGGACCTTTGGCTATTCTAGTTATGAATAGCTCCTCTCAATTTCATGTAGTCTGCCTGATAAAAAACAGATGAAGATCTGGTCCACCATTCTCATAGAAGCATACCCCTGATTAGAGCCAGGCGAATCACTCATGCTAAAATATTTGTTTGACACTTGCAATTTGCTTGTGGAGTCTGAAGTCCCCTCCTGGCAAATTTCCAAATGGTTGTAGCAAGGCTGCCTTGAACAGGGTCCGGTTCAAAGCTGGGAATGCCCCATAACCCCTTCTATGAACTCCATCAGGTTTTGGAAGGGCTTCCAGGCCCCTCGCTCATGGCAGGGGTCATGTCCACACCGAACGGTAAACAAGTTAAGTCTAAAAAGCACCGAGGCTTTTACTGGGAAGTAAACATATCTGCTCTTTAGGCTTGTCCTTTAGTCCTTTGCCAAATATGGGCTTAAAATATTTACTAATACAATGGGGAGTTGGAGACAGACAAAGTGAATTTGTTTTAAAATCTGAATTCTTGAGAAACCCTTGTTATATTGTGTCCCCAGCTTTTATTTTTGCCTAAAAACCACAATGTCAGGCCTGAATAATGGAGGCCAAGAACTGTGTTTTGTACTGTTATGCATCGTAAGAGCAGCTTCCCTGAAAGGACTTAATTTCTATTAAAGTGGTGGACGAAAATAATGCTGTTTCCACAGCATACAGCTCTCACTGGTGGGAAGATTTCCAATTTTATCCTCCAAAAATTCATCCTAAATTATTTTAGCATGAGTAAGAGATGTTCTCAACAAGCAGTGCACTCTTTTCTTACTGGTTTTCCTGTTTTGGTGCATGCAGCCACACACTTCCCTTCTCTGCATGATGGGAATAGTGGGATGGCTGTTTTCATCCTGTGGTATCTCTTAAGCTTGCTATCCCTCCTTATCTGGATTGAATGAGGAGTGTCTCCATTCATGCTTCATGAAAAGAGGCAGAAGGTGGAAGCAAGAGAGTTATACTACTGCCTTTGTTAAGAGAAAATGTTTGACTCATTCTGCCCACCCTCTTGGAGAGGCAGTCATCAGCAAACACCTGCTCTGAGCATCCCACATGCCCAGAAAAAAATAAGAAGAAATCACATTTTATCTGTTGAGATCTTGTGTCCTGGATTTTCATGTGTCTAATAAGGCTTAAGATCAGACTCAGGCTCTCCTTCAGACAAGTCATGAATAACACCAGTGTCCCATGCTGATGATGGCATTCCATGTGGCAGTTGCTGCACAGCAATTCTGATGGAATTCAAGCAAATAGACAAAATTTGCAAAGCAGAAATCATCTGACAGGGAGGTTGATGGAGATTAGCTCCAGTGCTTCTGAGCTACTTCTGACAGTCTCAGAATGCAGATTCTGCACCTGACAAAGCAGAAAGTTAAACTTGAGATCAGCTAGGGATGGCTGGAAAGAATTGTAGTCCATGTGAGTAGCAGGAGATCAGGCCACACAAAGCATTCTGCTCCTTCTCCAGCTGGACTTCCCCTTAGGGCTTTCACAGTGCTCAAACTTCTTCTACTAGAAAGCTTTCTGCTGCTGTAGCAGAAGATGTCAAATTCTTCCAAACTTTGCAATTGAGATGTCCTCATCTTGCTTTGTGAAATATAAACAAATAGATTTTATCAGCTTTATTATTTAGGAAGATGAAAGACTTGCTTGATATTTGACAGATATCTGCCAACACCAGCACTAACAAAACTGCCTTACCTACTGCTGACAAGAAACAAAAAGTTGCAGAAGTGTAAAGGAAGGCAGCATTCAACAGATGAGATGTTGCTTGGGTCCGTATGTCATCCTCAGATGAATACAGCAGCTTGTCTTTCTTAATAACCCAGCCTCTTCTATTTAACAGAATTTGAATGTTCATTTGTTGTTGTAACCTGACCTCTCCAGTATTAATTTTCTCTCAACTCTGTGGAGCTATGGAGAACCTCAGAGTTATGCTGCTGACAACAGCTACTGTGGTCACCACAGGGAGCCAGGAATTCAAGGAGCAAAGTCCATGTAATCTGCTTGTTTCTGGCACAACACAATTTCCAGTTGCTTTATGCAAAGCCAGTCACTATATGCAATTCATCAACTACAAAAACAGGATGGAGAGGCACAGGTAGGTCAGTATTCCAAACAAGACAGGCTGTGTTTTAAATTAGAAGGTTGAATCCATTATCACTCATGCTCCAGATTCTGACTCAGTTGATAAAAGTAATCTGTCGCTATACATTTTCCCAAATTTTGAACAGCTGCCAGTCACCATTGGGTAAAGGTAATAGTTAAAGCAACTGTGTAAGACATTTTCCTTCATGTGAATGTTTCCTACCCCTGATCACTTGGCTCAAAATGGGTAATCAGAGATAATTTTTCCAAAGCTGGAATTACTATTCCCTCTCCTTTTCCTTCCATTCCAGCCAAGAAACTCCAGCTGATGCTAAATGAGTTGCACATGGTGTATGTGAGCTCTTTAAACACATTGCCAAGCTGCAGGTAGACTTCAGGTGTAAAGACCAACCCACCTTCTTACTTCACTCTTCTAATTTTGAGACACAGTTCTACAACACCATAAATTCTGGCACTGTCCACTCTGCAATGGCTTCACCTCTGATAAGAAAAGTTTTTCAGGGCCATTCTTGAGGATTCATCTTTGGATCATGGATCTACAGCATCTTCAGAAATTCCAGCTTTCAGGACCGGTTTGTATTACTGTGGAGCAGCTCTGGGGTGCTGGCCTCTGACCACAGGCACCTGGCATATCTCATACAGTCCCTGCTAGCAGAGGCTGACGCTCCATGATGAGCCCTTTTGTGGAGCTGTCTGGAAGCTGTCTGCTTCACTGGGTGAGGAAAGCAGTGCTTGGTAATGAAGTGCCAGCACAGGAGTGAGTGGCACAGGAAGCTCTGTGTGTTCTGCACTGCTCCCGTTCACACTTCCTTGTCCCTATGGCAGGCGGCAGTAGGTTTTACTTTTGCAAAAATCACATACAATGACTTTCCCTTCCTTTGCAGGAGAAAAATGAAACACTGGGGAGACTTAATTTTCAGTGTAAATAAATGAGTAAAATTTCTGATTTGGGTATTTCAGTCTTATGGCAAAACTTCAGCACATATATACATATATTTAGAAATGAAAAAAAAAATTCATTTAGTTCAACAGCTGTTTTCTCTCAAGGAAAATTATCAGAAGTTTCCAGTCAACTTGTGGTATTGGTGGATGATACTATTCAGAAAATTTGTAATTTGGATTAGGAACTCTTACTGATATCCTTGCTTCTAATGAAGTCAAAATATCGAGTGAATTTCCTATTGGAATACCATGAGAAATGTTTTCTGATCTCTGACCAGTGCATCTTGTCTTGTTGGTAAGAAGGCTTTAAACTCCATAGAGTATCCTCTTCCAACCTATGCAAAATTTCAGTGAGGCATTTATGTTGGCCGGGACTCCAAGTGTTCCTATAATGTATTATAAAATGCTGTAAGTGCGAGTAAGTGCTTTTCAACACTGGGAAAGTTCCTGTCCAGCTGTACAGAGATGTGCTACTCGAGTTGGAGGCTATATCCACGCAAACCTATCTGATGAGGTAGGACTGGCCGTGAAGGACATTTGCAGAATCATAGTCATGCAACACAAGGACCAACACAAGGCTCCTAATGGCCCTGATCACAGCTCAGTGGTCTCAGTGTGGCAGAAAAATAAGACTGGAATGGCATTTTGGTATCCAGCACTCTTCAGCTGCCCTTTGTGACTTTTACACTTTAAAGTACAGGCCACACAAACACATCACCACCGCTCTAGTGACTGCTGTTCTATCTCTTGTTCTAAGCACAGAATAATTTCCCATTGGACTTGGTTTCTGGGCCAATCTTGCTTCACTCTCCAAGCTTCTTTCTCACCTTCTAGAGAGAAGAACCCCTACGCAAATGGCTAGTGTAAAACATTATGGTTGACTTCAGTGCCACTTCTGTCCTTAAAATTTTTGCTCGTTGCTGATGCCATGTTGAAGCAAAATCCCAGCTGTCTGGGATTTGGGTAAGAATCCCCATACTTAGGCTCAGTACTGAAATCCTAGTGATGCCCACACCTGCGGTCTGCAAGTTAGGGCTTAAACACCCATGGTTCTCTAGCTATGGGATAAGAGGAGATCCTGAAAGAGATAATATTACTATAACCATATTTCTTTCTCCTGCTGTGGATGTTCTCCTGTCCAGGAAGAAGTGCTCAGCAAAGACTGCCTACAGTTTACCAACTTTGAAGAACTGTTCAGTCAGGTCACGACCAGGGCCAAGTGGAGACACTCAGCAGTCTGCAAGGTGGCCCTTTACTTCCCCTTACTGCTCTCTGAGCTGCATACAAGCCACAGTTTGTAACAGATGGGGGAGGAGGAGGAGGAGGAAAAGATAATCAGAAGCATGTTAGGCATTAACTATGGATCAACGAACCTTCCTGTAGGCAATAGTATGGGGAGTCTGCCAGACTGTAGGAAAGAGGTGAGATAAATTGCTCAGTCTAAAGACCTGCCCTCTGTGTACTCACAGTGCTGTGCTGTGATCTGCTACCAGAAAGCAGAACAACCCAGCAGCAGCCTAGATGTACCTTGTGGCACTGGGCACTTCTGAGGGCATGATGCATCACTTGGTTTTGGTGAAAAAGATGGCTTTGCTGATTGTGCTACAAAACAGTATTTTCCAATCCAACTTATGATATTTAAGGTGGATGCACACAGCTTTCTTTGTCTCAACATCTGTGCAACCACACAAGTTGACATTGAGAGATCTCAGGATAGGGCAGCAATGGGGACAAAGCTCTTCCCCTTCCTTTACTTCTGATTCTCACTGTCTCTAGACAGGGATGATCTATTGTTGTGTGCTGGTACGGCTTAACACAGCTTGGGTTTAAATCAGGAACTGCAGGTTTTGCTTATGGCATGAACAACCAGTTTGAATCTCTCCTATCCCTGACAAACAAAGGCAAGGAGACTCCTTCTTGCTAACTAGTATGCACTGGGACATCCTCTGGTGACCACCAAGAAGAATGCTGAGCACACTTCATCCTCTGTCAGGAGAGGCATTTGGTGACTTTGATCATCAGTAAGAATTTGAGTCTCACTCTGCTGGGTACTTTGACACCAGTCCATCTGCTGAAGGGATACTTCTCCCAATTCCCTTGTTTTTTAATAGAGAACATCTGTGTCTTCTTTCCTGACATAGTTTCTCCTTTTTCTTTTCTCCTATAAAGTAAATTGATGACTGAAATGCCCGCTTTGTTCCTGACTTTGCTCTGCTGCTGTCCAAAAGCTTTACAGACACCTTAGCACACGTACAGCAAATAACCCCAGGTTCTCACAGGCGCACAAAGGCAGCATGTGCACGCACGCAAAACCACCACAATCCCCTTCATCTGAACATAGTGTCTCATCTTGGACTTTAGTATCAGCCCAGTGACCCGATGAACCGTAGATTACCTCAGTCAGACAGCTTGTCTGACCGACTGCAAGTAATTTTCCTGTTACTGAGAATGCCCTTGGGCCTCTGTGTCTTCCCAAAGGATGAAACTGTTTCCATCTGCATGGGAAGGTTGATTTTTGTCAGATTCTCCTTCAGACACTATTTGAAGAAGAGCAGTGGATACTCCCTGCATTCCTGCATACTTCAAGTGCAAGTTGTATGCTTCCAAAAGAGTCAAATTGAAAACTGGTAAAATTACAAAAAATAAAAATAAAATAAAATAAAATAAAATAAAATAAAATAAAATAAAATAA
>NW_024962251.1:5238359-5292082 GCF_019238085.1 Lagopus leucura | reverse complement strand
AAAATAAAATAAAATAAAATAAAATAAAATAAAATAAAATAAAATAAAATAAAATAAAATAAAATAAAATAAAAAATCTTTTATATCTTCTTCCCCTAAACTGAAGCCTGAGGCCAGTAGCAAGGAACAGGGGAAGAAAAACATCCTCTAAAATTTGTCAAGTCTCAGGGGCATGCTTTTAGATGCTATCTTACATGGTATTACAGAGTATATGAAATTGCCCATGAAAAAGGCAGAAATCTGCAGGCAGCTGAGATGTGTGTCTCTTTCATTCTCTGTTTGGCTGATCCAGAATTGGGAAATAATTCCAGAGTACTCCAGAAATGCAGGGCTAAACCTCTTGTGCTCTCCAAATAAACTATCCAGTGCCTCCCCTTCTGCTAAAGGAGAAATCAGTCACTCTCAACTCTTCTCATACCTCCTCAGTACATAAGGATGAGGTTCTGAAGGTTAAGTCAAAAGGTTTTCTCCTCTTTATTAGCTTTTGCCTTTCACTTTATCAAGCAGAATTCACAAGCAAGAGCACTTCACAGAAGGAAATATTGTTCACCCTGGAAACATCAGTATCTTTCATATTTCTAAGTCCTGATAAGAAGTACCATAAATGCAATTTTAACAAGATAACCAGTGTTTTGCTTTCCATTAATCCCTGAAGCACCTCCCTCTGGAATAGCTTTGGAACTGAAAACGCATTACTGCACATCTCATTAATACCACGTGCTTCCCCTCAGTAAAAAGAGCTTCTGTCCCACAGCCTTTTGGCACGGGGATCCCATCTGGGCAGCAGGAGTCAGAGCAGCCCACGGGTTTCCTTCTGTCTGCCCTCGGTGGAAGGCACAGAGAGGGACATCGTAGCACCAGGGTGTGAGGATGCACCAAGGGAGCTTTGTGACGTGGGCTCACGCATAATGAACTATTGTGCGCTGCAGAAGATAATTACAAATCATCAGAACTGTCCTAACTGTGGAACCACTTGCTGCAGAAGGCAGGATGGAAAATCCATGGATGCTGAAGGTCAGGCAGGGCTTTACTGATTTTCAACACAAAGACATTCCGAGTTTCATGAAGTGACACTAACAGTAATAACCAACAGCTTGTTTTTGGAAAGAGAAACATTTCTGAGGAATAAACCTGCCTTGCAGACAGACAAGTGGTATCCCACCAGCTTTCATCATTCACCCTTTCCTTCAATCCTGGTAGCTGAGTGCTGTATCTGTAGGTTTGTTATGCTTTAGCTTGCCATACCTCCACATTTAAGGCTCCTGATAAAATCAGAGGAAATGCATGAAGTAACACAGACACGAAAAGCAGCCGGGCACTCAGACTGCTGTGCAGAGGAGTTATATGGCCCATTTCATAATTTCCTGTGCTCATTTGGAACGGGTCCTGCAGACACGCAGCTGGGCTGTATTTCAGTAATTAAAGGCACAGGGCTTGATTAATACTCACTGACTCAGAAGCTGCCTCCCAGAGGCATCAGCTGCCTGTCTCTGGAAGCAATAGCTCTGCACTTCGGAGTGCAGTGGGTATGAGGGTGTGTGTATGCCTGCTTGTTTTTCTCCTGTTGGCCATCCCAGAGGCCAGATGCTCAGTAGGCTCCTATCAGAAATTGGTGCTAGAATTGTGAATGTGCCATCATGCCTGTTTGTAAACCAAGAGATGAATCAGGACACAACAAATACACTTGTTTTTCCTAAAACCAATCTGTCTGGAGTTTTCCACAAATGCTCATCACTATTTGGATGATGTTAACCTAAAACAAATGTCATGCACTTGCATGTTCCAGCATCACATCAAGTTACTTTTAAAAACTCATTCTTTTTTTTTTTTCTAGCAACAAGCTTCCTAACTGCAAAGCATTTCCTGTCAAAAATCAAATAACCAGAAAGTTGGGCATCTGTAAATCCCATATCAGGCAAGGTCTGCCACAGACAGAGCCATTTACAACACGCAAGCTGGACAGAGGGCTGGCTCCTGCTGGATGTGGCTGCTGAGACTCAACAACATGCTTGCTGATTTCAGCAGCATTCTCTAAGGCCTGGCAACAAATTCAAGCTCTCTGACCTGGTGTAAAGGTGTCCTGCAGGCTTCAGACTTTCAGTCTGACTTTCTATGTCAGATGTTGCCATTTCTGACACTCCTTTTGCAGTTCATAAGCACAAGAAAAAAATAATCCAGGAGGCACTGGTCATGTGGATAGAACTGACGAAGTTTAGTCCACGTTTGTGCTTATTTTTCGCTTTCTTTTCAAGTTTTTCAGTGAGAAGTAAATCTTCAAAATTGTATACCCAAACCTATATTACACTGAAGTTAGGGATTTGTACTTGTTACAGTGGAAAGATAGGTTTCTTGCAGCATGAAGAACATCCACACTTTCCAACTTTCCCCAGCACAGACAGATCCAGCTTGAGCCTTGCTGTGTCTCAGTCTCGCAGTGGTCCTGGGTAACACATGAGCCTTTGAACGGATCTGTGTGAAGCTACTCATGCTTCTGCATTGATGATGAGCACCAGCACAGATAATTTTCTTCTCTAAAACATCTTGATTGCTATAATAAAGAGTGGAACAAACTGTACTGAGTTGAATGCTCGAGCATTCAAGAGAGGATTTGCAGAGATTAACATGACATCTAGTACCAGCGAATTGGAAAGGCATATATATATTCACAGGTCTTTTATCTTATGTGGTTCCTCTCCTGTACACCTTCAACAATCTCAGTATCTTAAAAACCAACCAAACAAACAAAAAAACCTAAAACAGGGTTTTTGTTTGTTGTTTGTATATTTGTTTCACTGTGAAACAGAACTTGCATGCACTAATACAACTTGTGGGTATTTTCCTGTGCCAAAAAAAACATTCACACTCAGGAGATGAAGACACAGTGCAACAGCCTTGCATACAGCTCATTGTGAATGAATCCATTAGGGTTCCACTGCAGACGATGAGAGCTTTGCCTGTGCATGCGAATAATAAAGTGAAATAAAATAACACAAATTCACAACAGGGAAAATGCATTAAGATGCTAAAATCGACACCTGCAAATTTGATAACAAATGTGCCCATTGGTGCAGATGCAAGATTTCCAAAGCAGAATTTTACTTGCTGCTTTGAATAGTAAAGGTTTTCTTAATGCTGGTGAGGATGTTTATTAAATAACTGCGTGTAACTGTCTGTCTATCCAACTACATCTATTGGTAGCTTTGTGGGTTTTTTAAATGATAGCTTACTTTTCTTGCTAATAATTTGCACACTTCAGAGTTTAACATGCGTGCCTTGCACAGGCACACAAAATTACAAAGAACAAATAACCCCCAGATCCTCCTGCACTTGTCCAGAGTTCATTTGTAAAGATCAAGCTGCAGAGGTCTGCTCCCTTGCTTGGAAGAAGGGCCTCTCTGAGAGTGGGCAATGCCTGATGTGGCTTAGGCAAGGGAAGTGTGTGCATGCCAAGGACCCTGAAGTCACTGCTCACTTCAAAGCTGTAACTTGAGCTTCCCCAGTGACTCTGCAATAAATCAAACAAACCAGGCTAAAGGAGCACGGGAGGCAGGGCTGGCAATTGAAAGAGGTGGAGGGAAAGAAAATGCTGTGACAGTGAATCCAGGAGACAAAGCTGCGCTGCAGTGGGTTAACATATGTGAAATTGTAGCTGCTGGCTTGGACAGTGCTTGCTTTTTTCATCTAAAGAATTGCAGTGATAACAGCCTCTATGCCCTCACACACAGGTAATGCCTGTGAATGAATAGATATGAAATAATTCATTTCCTATATATTTGCTATGAAAATGCATGATCAATTTGCTCAACAGCTATTAAATGACAGCTATGCAAAATAGAGCTAAATGGGGCTTTACCAGAATTGTGATAGCACTTTCCTTTTCGTATCTTCTGCATGAGTATTAGCAAAGTACATTTTTCTGAAACAAACAAAAAAAAACTTTGAAGGAACAAAAATATTCTGGGCTCAGTTAAAGCAAAATGAGTTTCTGTGATCTCTTCAGGGTTCACGGTCAATGTCTCCTTGTCTGGGAGGCAGCAGAATTCTCCACAGCAGTTGTGACAAGCAGGCTTATTCATTGTGCATTCATCATCCCCCGAGTGAACCTTACCCTCTACGTCCTCACTGCTGTGATATCCTGAATACAAGGTTATAAATGAGAAAGCTGACCCGTATAAATTCACACTGTTCTCTGAAAATGGAATCTGCAAGATCATGCAAGGGAATAGCCAGCTCAAAGGGAGCTGTTTTGCAGAGAAATCAGCCCTGCAATCTTGGCTGTTCATTCCAACTGAATTTATAATGAGAAACTTTTAGTAACTTCAATTTATGTAAAAATTATTAAAGATGTATAGGAAAGTCTGGAGATCATAAATACTGCACTTCTGAGTGTTAGGAAAAAGAAAGAATAATGAATGAGTAGGCAGTAAATCATCAGACTGTTGTTCAGCAAATCTAGACAAGGGAATTAAGAAGGGAAGAAGCAAAATTCATATGCATTTATTTTACTGACTGGTTTCCAACTGAGCTGAAGGTTAGAGCTTTCCCCTTGATTTGGGGGAGAAGTTATAGCGGGCTCTTTTCTTTAAATGAGATTTCTGATTTGTGTTGTTCATATTCTTTTTCTTCAAAGCTATTGTAAACTTTGGCAGAACTGCACAGCACAGTGATGATTGAAAAAGACTGATAGCAACTGATGGCTGGCCAATGCTTTGTCCTCACCTGCATCTGCGCAGGGTGGTTGCTGCAGTTCCAGACACCAATAGCCCAGGCACCAGCAGACTCAGGATGTGGGGCACTGCCAGACAACATCATGAGGAAAACATCAGTGGGGTGGGTTCTGCCACCTCATACACGCTCATAATCCCAGCTGCTGGCCAAAAGCTCCCACCCAATGGCTAGTTGCAGACCACTAGCTGCTGGCCTACAACAGTTGAGAAGTTACTTGTGTTTACAGCAGATGTGTTGCCTTTTTAAGATCAAAGGGACTGTTGAGGGGTGGGGGACAGTATTTTCCACTTCCTCCCAGCAAATGACAGTGGAAATTCCCTCCCCAGGCATCAAGAGCAAAATCTGGCAGCTGTTCAGATGGCTGAAATGAATGGCCATCAGCCCTTCCTGCCTTCCTTGGCTTACTTGCCCCAGGTGGCTGAGCTGTTGATCAGAGAGGAGAAGGTCTGGAGACAAAATCTGCATAATGGAGATGAGCTCTGGCAAAGTGCCTTTGAGTACTAAAGAGGTGACCATGCCAGCAAGTGCCCTTTGCCTGTTAAGTAGACCTCGCAATTGTCTCTTCTCCTCCACCCTACTATGCCAGTGGAAGGAAATCCAAGTCACACCCTGACCCTCTTTAGAACAAAATCTGGCATAGTAGTGAAAAACCATTTTTATGCTCTTTAAAATAAGACACCGGATCTTCTATTGAATTGGCTGAAATATGCATTCTTTTTTGCTGTCTCTATGCTAAATGCAGTCACTCCCAGCGCAGGAAGGGAGATCACAGTTGAGGCTAATATCTTTTCAAACTTTTGTTCCTCTGATCTTATTTTTCTCTCACCTGCTAAATCTCTCTGTTTTTGTTGCTCCTTAATTTTTTTTCCCCTAAAGAGGGTAGCATATTTCTTTCTTCTTCTTTGTTCAAATATTTAAAAATGCCAACATGATTTAGAAGCCCATGGAAATGTTGCTCTGAGAGTGTGTGCAATATTAGTTACTAAACAGCTATCATCAATTCTAAAATTAGTGTGTTAAGCCTCTAGTACCCATTTGGAGAGGATTCTCTGGAATCATATTTACAAGTAAAATAATCCAAAGCTTCTGACGGGATTAGTGCAGAAAGAAATAATAAGCAACATATGTAATAATAATGTAGGAACTAATGTTGAACTCAGCAGAAGGGAAAGAATATTTGGTCCAACTCCACCATACACTTAAGGGCATGATTTTTAAATCTCATCTCCGTTTTTTTTGGAGGGTGAAATGGAGCAGGGAATCTTGACACGAGTTGTTCTTAAAAGCCTGACATTTTGGTGGTGTCTTTTGTATGGTACAGCTAACTCTGTGAGTCAGTAGCAAAAAAAAAAAAAAAAAAAAAACAAAAAACAACACCAACAAAGAAAAAAAAAACACCAACCAATCTGCATAGAAAAATATTCACTTATATTTGATTCTGAAGTTCCAAGTATCTTGTGAGCTGACTCAGGTTTTATTCTCTAATGTTGCTGGGAGCAGAATTTTCTTTGGCAGGTTCCCTTCTTTCTTGCTTGTCAAAGTTAAGCTGAATTCTACTTGCTAATTAAAAAACAGCAACAACAAAAAAGAACACCACAACACACAACAAAACAGTCTCTCCTACTTTAAATACTCTTTATAAATATTCTCAAATACATCTTTTCCCAAAATGAAAAACATTGAATGTTGAGAGCATGGCTTGATGTGTGGTCCAGATGATCTTAGTGGTCTTTCCAACATTAATGATTCTGTGATCCTGTGATATTTTATCTTAAGAGAGGATAAACAGTTGAAAGAAATAACTTAATCTGAATCTCCATTTTTATTTTAAATCCAGGAGTACACTTTGATGCCAATTAAGAGCTGATTTAACATATTACAAATGAATCCCTGATCTATGAAGGTACAGTAGAAGCTCAGAATTCTAGGTCCCACCTTTAGAAATGAAATCTGTGTGCTTCCATTCAATTTGTTGTCAATCTAACCTAAGTTCTTGTAAAGATGGAGCCACACTGGCTTAAATTTCACTGTTTAGTGTGTTGGGAGTTTCGAATTTCTGAAGAACTAAGACCCTAAAAGGTAAGGTGACCCAAAGCACTTTGATGATTTTTCAGCTCCAGCTCCTGACCTATGAATGGGGATGGCTAGGAGAGCTCCCCTCGCTCTCCCATGGCCATCAAACCACCCCAGAGAAAATATAGCTGCTTACGAAGCAGTTGCTGTGCAGACCAAAAGGTAAATCAGCACAGGTTTCTGCTTAACTTAAATCTCTGTGCTGCCACAGGTGATGCAGCTGCTTGCAGAGGCAGCTGAGTGCCTCAGCAGTGGGCTGGATGTGTGAATGAACAGCTGAAGCAGAAGTGCTGCAGCCATCTCAGTGAAAGTCAATGCTATTTACAGACTGAAGGCTTTGTTCACCTGGAAAACAAAAAATCCAACTTTTTTTCTGTTTGTATTAAAAGAAAATACAAGATATATATACATATATATTTTCCTGAAGTGTCATATTTCTGCTTAGCTCTGAAATTTTACAGAGTACCTTTCACCTTGTGCAGCTTTAGAAATTCAAGGTGGTGGCAGACTTAATATCTGGCAACCGCTGCACTCTTCTTTTGTGCCCTTAGTCAACTTGTTGTGAAAATGAACAAAAGAATCACGGCCACTCCAATGAATAATGCACTGATCAGAACTGAGGAGATGCAGGTCTCCTAAAAAATCTTTCAATAGAAAGTATATAATCACTCATGCTTGCACTGGGTGATGGTTTTGGTTTTAGTCTTTAGTCCTTTTGTCCTCAGCCAAGAAGTAACTTTATGTTTGGAAAAGGTGGGAAGGGTTTATGGCTGAAAGAATAGCATTGCTTTGTCTTCCAAATCTCCATCGAGTTCAAAACAGACTGAAGAGTTCAGATTGACAAACTCAGATACTGTGTTGTGTTGTTATATCAACTGGAGTTTCCCTTCTCCAGCTTGCTTTCAAAGAATAGATCTGAACAGGTTTTTGTTTACATGACAAGATTACTTCTAACGCAAGAAGTACACACACAAGTGGACATGTGCCAGGTAGAAATAGTAATCCCCATCATCTTTGGACTGATATTTGAGAGTGGGTCAAGACCTCCTATTGGCAACGACTGTCCTCAGCAACACTCAGGAGCCTGTCCTGGAGTAAACTGCAGCTCTTCCATTGTGGAAGAGCTTCATTCAGGAAAAACAAAAATGAAGTGTCCTTGATGTTATATTTTCCCTGGAATTCTTCACTTTGCAAAATGCAGTCTGAAAGGGCTGCCTGCAGTTTTGAACACTCAATTACACATGAAAAAACAGAACTGACGTAAGGAAGGACTTAAGCAAATAATTACTTCTTGGTGCTGCTGGGCAGAGAGAGCATTTGAGACCTGAAGATGAGTATAATCACAAAACATGGTGCAAATCACCTGTGTCAGCTTTCACTGAAAATCAGTAGAATCCATACTTAGAGAAACTTCGATATCTATAAGAGAGAAGCAATATAAATTAGCAAAGTCTTGACAAGAAGTACTAAACCGGCCACAGGAAATATTATTGTAGAAAGTAAGGTCTCATATCATAAAAGGACATTTGTGCCATCAACAGAATTTAAGAACTTCTAACCTTTCATATCATATATCAACTTAATTGTCTCATATGCCTGAGAAATGGACAGACTCCCAACCATTAGTCAGTTTTCAGTATGCTATAAGCATTTAGATGTGTGAGGCCATACGTATCACCAACAGAAGAAAATAAACAGTCCCAGCAGGATGCACCAGCTGGTGATGATGGACAAAGGCTTTACCATAATAACCTGCCTCAGTTCTCTGGCCAGTTAAAAAGTGTCAAAGGGGATGATTTCTCTCTTCTGTATTTTTTTTATTCTCTTTCCACGGTGCAAGGTAGCACGTTCTCTTTTGCATTGCAGTGCTTTTTCCAGCAGTGACAAGATTTCCATACTTGCAGTTTTACTTTTCTCCCCCTCTACTTTAAGCTCCCTGTGAAATAAGCAAACAAAAAAAGCAAAAACAACTGACTCCACCAAAACTCAAATTAAAAAAAAAAAAAACAGTATGGTTGTCCCATCTTTCTTTAGCTTCTCTTTTTCAGCATTGTTTTTTCTTGAAGTCTCTTTCTCAATTCATGTTTTTAATACTTTTTTGAATCACAGTATTGAGGAAGGATTCATCTGATCAAAGACAATTCTTTGGAATCCACAACCATGTGATCAACGGAAGTAAAAGAAATAAGTGTAACTATGTGCAAAGAATAATTTTAGAAGATTTGAATTTAGCATGGAAGTGGTTTTCAGCAATAAATGATGGAGACTGCATATGTAGTCAGAGAAATACAATACATTTGGTATTTCAAAAATATTACGAATATCTAAAGCATATGAAATGGTTGATCACATCTTTTTCTCCTGCTCTTTCCTTCAATCAAGATGCTTGAAGAGTCTTCCTCTAACATGATATCTAGGAGTTTCTAACGTTTTTACACTATCTTTTCTCTACAAATATATTCCCAAGTTTCTAATGTGCTGCTTTACAGCACATTACAGTTTTTAGAGTCTATCTTCTTGTTTCCAGACACCTCCCAAATAATAGCTCACAGATTTGCTTCGGATAGACTCTCTCACACGCCATCGAATCATAGAATCAGAGAGTCGTTAGGGTTGAAAGTTCATCGCATCCAATCATCATGCCCATTAAACCACGTCCCTCAGTGCCACATCTACATGTGTCCTGAACAGCTCCATGGATGGTGACTCCATCACTCCACTGGGCAGTCTCTTCCAAAGCCTGACCTTCTTTCAGCCATCAGTACCGTGTTTGTCAGGATGCTCAGATGTTTCAGGCAAATGGGCCAACCTCACTGCTGTCCCCTGGACAATTGCACCACTCTCATGCAGATCTCCTACTCCTCTGTCTCAATAAAACGGTCTGGCACACTCATGTAGCAAATGGGACCTGAAGAGTTGCAGTTTTCTTTGTCGATGCTCTCATCTTTGCTACTGAATCTAATTTAGACAGGATGCTTGGAGGATATAGGTGATGCCTAAATACACGAGCAGAAGGTCCAGCCCATGATACTAAGCTCTAGTGTCTGCTTTATTTTCTTTCTCCACTGCTCTCTGAGATGTCAAAATACAAAAAAAAGTGTGTGTATATGCAGATACACACATTTGTAAGTACACACAGATACACAGTACAGATGAATATATGGAAACCTGCATTTCCAATATCACAAATAAGCACAAACCCTGGAGCGTTTTTAAAAATTAACTAATTTAAAAATAATGAGACATTAGAAAAAATCTATATGACTTTGCTATCCTGTCACACAGGTGTTTTGTAATGACTTAATGAGTGAGGCTGAGTTGTACTTAGATGACAGAAAAGGAAAATCTACTTTTGAGATGAGTTTAGTTTTGAAAAATCGGGGTTAGAATACTCTTGTGAAAGGCTGCCCAGTAAACATTTTCTTGAAGTACAGACCTCCATTTCATGGTGTTAACACGCCATTCAGGTGTTAACTTGTATCTTATGCACTCTCTAAATTTGTCTGTAAGTCCTGGCCATGCCCAATCCATCCACGTTTCATGGGTGGGACACCAGTGCTGAAACAAGATTTTTGTGCTTTTGTAGAAGGGTCTTTTGACATTACTCTGTATTCTGCAGATTTTGTACCTGATAACATTTACTGTTCTACCAAAACACTGTGTTTTTCAAATGAGGTAAAAAAGACAAGAAGTACAATCCTGTGCAATGCATAAGACATTCTAGGTTGTACTTGTTTCTTTGCATTACAGTAGGAATATTCCACACAGCTAGCACTGGTCTCCTCTCTCTGGCCCTCATGAGAAATGATCCTCCAAAGAGGCAGGCAGAGCCTGAAGTGAAAGTGGGTCAGCCAGAAGCAGTTGCTGAAGGAAGACATTTCCTCATTCAGCAGTGGAAACTCAGGGATATGGTATCTGCTCAGCCTGAGCCTCCATATAAAAACACTCAAAGTATGAGAAACTTCCTGTTACTGCCCTCAAAATACAGTCTTTCCAAGCTGGAGGACCACAGAAATCAGAAAGTATCATTTTCACAGAAGCATAACTAATGTGCTTGTGACACTGTGTACTTAAGAATGCTTTCATGCTTGGATGAGCATAGACATAGTTCCTAATAAGACAAACTGCAAAGCTTCCTCTTTGCAAAGGTTGCTTTCCCTACAGGGTCAGAAACCTGCTCCTCCTATGTAAGTGAGATCCTGGTTCCCACTACAGCCTGTAGTGAGCCATGTATCTCCAGAGGCTCAGTCAGCTCAGTATTTGATGTACCTGAGGCTTAAGTCACCCCTCAGAAGCTCTGAGTCTCAGAAGAGTCACAGGAAGAACCTAGGTTTTAACTGCTTGCAAAAACCTATCGTAAAATGCATTTTGATTTATCAGTGTAAATTCTAGAGGGTTATTTAAGCAGTAAACTCCTGCACAGCATTAAGACGTTGCAAATAAACATTGTTAAGCTGCTTAAACAGCAGTGTTGTAGTTTGACCTGGCAGGTGGCTGAGCACCATACTCAGTCTGAGCAGTCATTTGCTCATTCCTCTCCTTCCCAATGGGTTGGGAGAAAGAAATAGAAAAAAAACACCAAAACAAAGCAGAACTTGTGGGTAAAGAAAAAAAATATTTACTAAGATAGGGGACAGGAAAAAGATTGCAATTATGACAAATATACATATATATATGTATATATATATGTACCACACTGCTTAGCAGCAACTATCAACATCTGTGTGTTATCAGGGTCATTTTTCTCCTAGAACCAGAACATAGCATCATACCAGACACTCTGAAGAAAACAATTCCATCTCAGCTGAAATTAAGACAAACAAGCATCAAAGAGAATTCATTCTCATGCCCTGCTCGCTGACTGCAGTGCAGAGAAAGAGGCAGAGAAGAGTCTGTGATTGACACGGTCGGTGAAGGCAGTAAGGACTGGTGTTTGTATTGCCAGGTAGCCAGTAGGGTGTTCAATGGCCACAACATAGGAACCCGAGAAATAGTATATGAGTCCAGGAAGAGAGACTGATGGAACTGCAGAGGTATGAGGCACGTATAGGACTTTGGTAGGACACGCCTCTCAACTGGAAAGTTTGTGTTTACCTTCAGACAGACATCAGCAGTGGAATGAATGGTGTGTTATCCACGGGTTCACAGCAACTGGACAGAAGGTGCTAAAGCCTCTTTTGGAAGTGGTAGGAAAAGTTAGTGGGGAAACCATCCAAAGTCACGAAATATCAGTGCATTGAAACCTGAGAAGGAAAACTCACTGCTGACAGCCTGTGAGTGCCAGAATTTGGTACTGCTTTAAAAGCAAACAGAAATGTGAACACTGTGAGTGTTACCTCTGACGGAAGGGGGATGGCACACCTGGGAAAAAGGCACGTTCACGGGAATTTCTGGTTTCATTTGGTTTTCATTTTTACAGCTGATAGTCCTGGAAATTCATGAGACTGGTTTTAATGAAGTGGTAAGTGACGAAAGGCTATGAAAATGAGAAGTGAATGTTAATGTTTTCAGTTGTAGGCCGTGATGTTTTGGAGCTGGAGCCAGGAAAGTTTCCAGAAGTGCTCTGCTTCATAACTGACTGAGGAGCTTTAAAACAATAGGCTCTCTTTAGAACTTCTTACATATCTCAGCCACAATTTTCCGATGCTAAGTCTCCATTATTTGATATTTTATTTCAGATTATTGTGATCAATGAAACGTGCAACTTGTACTGCAAGAAAATGCTCTAAAATTTGCAAAGATTAATGGACAAATGGCAAAACAATTGGAAATGTTTTTATCAATGTAATACGTTATTAATATGAATAAGATGCATCACTAAGCCTTCAATTATATTGTAGTGAATGAAGAAATTTTGTGAAGTTCACTGTGATTTAAGGTGCACCTTAGGCAGTATCTTGTCATTTTTTCTTTAAAGCTATGAGCAAATGCCAAGTGTGGTATCTAATGGTAACTAGAAAAGGAGAAAACTGAGAATGAAAATGTATAAAAGAAAATTTAAATGGTAAAATGAAGAAATCTTTATTATGAGAAAGTGTTTTAGACCAAGAGATCATCTTAATCCATCAGCTGGTAACACTCAAACTAGGAAGCAGACTGGTAAAAGAAACAACTGCCATATTTATCCACTGGCTTAAGATAACCACAACATAAACAAGGCTCTGTGCTCCAACAGACAGAAAAAGGGAAGCAGCTATTTGTTTCTAATGATACATATTTCTTCAACAGGAGTTTTCTTCAGTAAAATGGAAATCACACCTTCTTCACCAGTCTCTTTAGAAGCCTCAGAAATGGAGTTCATTCTTGCTCGTAATCAAGCCAGTGTTTACACTCTAGATTTAGCAATTTTCTAATTCAAAAAGCAAAATGTATCATAAAAATAGTGATGCATACCTTAAGGTGGGATAACAGTTTCAGAAGACATAATGCCAATTGACATTAGAATGACATTGAAACAAGTTCGGAAATTCGGAAACAGAATTTGTCTACAATCATTAGCAAACATGACATGAAAGCTCTGTAAGTACTGTAACTATGGCACTGCACACGGCGGGCTTGGGCAAAGTCCTGGAGCAAGCAGCTGGCTCTGCTCACCCAGTGCAGTTCGTCTCACCTTCAGGCTGGTAAGTGAGAGCAAGGAGAGGCAGAAAAGAGCAGGGAAGGCCAGGCTGCAAGCCTGCAGAACTTGTCTTCTCACCATTGGCCTGAACAAACACATTTGCTTATCACAATTGGTTGGGTGCCCCAAAATCATGTTTTTCTTCTTCACCATCAAGAAGGGCATCCCACAGGCAAAGTATCTCTTATCTCTCCTTGTGTTGCCCTTCCCCATCACAGCCCTCTGTTGTCTCTCCCTCTTGCTTCTGCCTACCCCACCCCCAGCCTTTTTTTTTTTTTTTTTTTTTTTTTTTTTGCTGAGCTTGAGATGTGAAACCCTTTGAAACATGTTGTTTCCAGATGCTGTCTCCAGGAACTGTGTTCATGACTTCCTGCCCTGCTCTGGGCAGGGGGCCGGGCACAGGGAGCACACAGTCCCCCAGCCTGCCCACCATCCCCTCCCGAAAGCTCTATGGAAGCTGCTCCTGATTGACACACTAATTTACTAGCTCATTAGGGCTGCTGGTTTTCTACTGTTTTCTACTGTTTGGTGTGGATCCAGGACCTGAGTTTCCCCACACCCCTATCTTTCTAATTAGCTGGTAATAGCACAGTGTGCTCTGTTAGCATATGTCATCTGCACCAGTATTATGTCAGAAAAGCTTCAAGGGTATGAATGAAATGCAACTTTACATTATGTTATTAATAACGTGCTTTGTGAGCACCAAAGGTTGGCTAGGTAACATCAATAATTATGCAGATAAGGACAAACTAGAAGAGCAAATTACAGCAACTTATGTCAAATACCTGTTTTGAGGCTTTGAAAGCATGCCAACCTGTTCACTAAGCCAGGCCAAAGCAGATCAATAAAACAAAACCAAACAAGCATAACCTCTTGTAAGTTCAAAAGCAGAAAATATCACAATAACTTAAAAATGGCAACCAAAAAAACCCAACTTTATCAATCATCAGCTGTAACTATATCACACAAAGGTGAAGATCTAAAACTAGTTATTTATGTACAGAAAATTCAACCCATAAAATTTTAGTTCAGTATTTCGTTCCCACTGTGTCTCTTTGATGAATGAGTTTGTTGAGAATGAAGTTATAGTGGGATTGGAAGGGTATTTCAGTGAAGGCCTTTTAGCTTTGTAGGATTTACAACAGCTTGCATCCAAAGACAGTAAGGAAAAGAGAGGAGTGGGTAGAGGAGGGGATTTGAATTAGATGTTAGGAGGAAACTCTTCACTTGGAGGTCCATGCAGCACTGGAACAGGCTGCCCAGAAAAACCGTGGATGTCCCATCACTGGAGGCATTGAGGCCAGGTTGGATTGGGCCCTGGGCAGACTGAGCTGGTTGTTGGCAACCTTGACCATGTCAGGGACATTGGAACTAGAAGATTTTTAATATCTTCTCCAACCTAAGCCATTCTATGATTCTATGATTCTATAAAATGATTTTGCCTATAGGGAAGATTGTTTGCTGACACAAATTGCTTCAGAGAAAAGGCAGATTACTTGTCTCTCCAAGCCTGTTGTCAAGGCTAATAGGTTTTTTTGGAAGTTGAGCAAGCTCCACCAATGACATGGTGACTGGATGAAACTCTCACTTCCAAGGGTTACAGTAAGCCTGACAAACAGGTAGGGGTGGACCAACAACTTATGCATACAGGGGTGCCTGTGGGCAGTGGCATACAGCTCAGGGCTGCATTCACCCTCTGGCACTTTCACAGTTGCTAGCTGTTGCAACCTCCCTCACAGAACTCTTCTCATCACTGAAAATGTAAGAAAAAGCATGCAGGACTGGTGCAGTCTTTCTAGTAATGGCTAATAAGTAGAAAAACAGGTAGAAACATAAAACAGGAGGTTTTTGCATAAATACAAAACTAAAAGACATGCAGATTTCAATTGTCAAAATGCATTTTAAAAGCAGGAGTGGGGGCTTGTTGCAACTTCCCACTTCTAAATTTGCTGATCCAAAATTATCTCTGTGTGTTCTTTACAAATTGTATATGTATGAAATACACTAATTATTTAAAAATGCATACATGAAGAGCTGAGAACATGTACGCTCCAGCTGTCACAGTCATCAAGAATTCTACTGAACTAATCCATGTCTAGCCAATGTGGATTTCTGGTCATGAGCCAAAGGTTTGAGGATGGAGTGAAAAAGATCTACATAAGCTTTGGAAAATTCCAGGTAATGCACATCACACAAAGTCTGATGGCTGAGTAGCTCAATAACAGCAAAAATGTGGCAAAGCTGTACCTGTATGGCAAAATGCATATTACATAGTCTAGATTATATGCAAAAACAGGATGAAATCCAGGGCTTGATTTAAATACTGTTAAATAACCCCTATGCTGACTTTGCCCTGTGACCCAGGAGAGACTTTTCTGACCCGTCTTTTTTTATTTAGCTACGTGTCTGACCAAGGAAAAGAGCAACCACAGGAGCAGCAGCAGCAGCAGCAGCAGCAGGTTCAGTCCAGAACATGGGCCCGAGGGCCAAAGTGTTAAGACATGTTGATCCAAGTTAGACATACACGTCTCTTTCCATTAGTTAAGTAGAAAGCACCTGGTGTGACAAGATGATTAGTTCTGCAGATGAGCATGTGTGGGCACATGCAGGAGAGCAGCAGTTTTGGAATAAATAGCTCAGTTAGAATCAGTGAGGTTCCCTGCAGTTCCTTGCTAGCTTTAAGCAAACAACTTGTAGATGGCTGGGAGTCTCATCTGGGCAATGGATTCCAAACTGCCAGAGCAGTCCAAAAGTAAGCTACCCAGAGGCAGGTCAACCTCATAGCCCATTGGAAAAACAAGCCCATTTGTCATAGAGGCTAAGGCCCTGGCTTCGCTGTGTCACTGACTAACATTATCTTCTTCTAGGCTGAAGTTCACAGTGAATGCTTTGACAAACCGGAGCCAAAAAGTGACCTTACAAAGAGAACTCTCTTCAAAATGGATTTCTTTTTGTTGGTTTCAAGAGAAACAATAGCTATTAGCTGTTACAGTAAATCACTGGTTGCTAATTTATGAAGGCTTTCAAACCTTTATGATTATCTGTGTGAGTGATGGGTCCCATTGTGCAAGCTGCAAAGCATCCTGATCCTGCTCCAGCAAAGCTATTAAGCATGTGCTTCATATTAAGCATGCGAGGAAACACAGTAAGATCAACATGTCTGAGTTAGGCATGTGTTTAAGTGCTTTACTGGACTGGGGTCAGAGTGCACAGCAACTTGCAGGATGGAGCTCTATGGGAATTTAAGTGCTTGTGTTTGAAAACAACTGTCCGTGATGGAGAGCTATCTGAAAATGCAGCGTGTTCCTGGACATCTTAAGACACTTTTCTGTGTTCCTTTTGGTGAAGAAATTCTGCTTGATTAGCACAACGACCTGCAGATGGAAATTCATGAATGGCACTGTCCTTTTCACATATCCCACCCACCTTTGAAGCAGAGTAGCTAGTAAAGAAATTAAATCCAACACATGCCAGAAAGGCTTTTTTTCAGAAAGGCTTGGTGTTGTCCAAGTATCACATCAAGATATCATCTGGCCTAATTGCCATCTTTCCAGACAGGAGTCTTAAGTCTAGCCTCAGGAAGATAAGGAGAAATACACACCAAAAAGCATGCTAGAAGAATGACACTGTCACAGTCTGCTTGCAGTGCAAAAGATCAGGGTTGCAGCTGTTCTCTCCGCCTCCCCTCATTTTTCCAGCAGCCACGCTAACAGATTTTTTTCAGTCCATTTTTTCCTTCTTTTAAACAATTTTTACATGACATCAGCAAACTTCTTACATTTCTAAATGGTTTTTGTGACCTGTGGCAACTTCTTCCCACTGAGGTTGGTGGAACGTGTGTCCTCAGGACAAGAACAGAGTCAAGCTTCCTTCTGCATTAAAATTGTAAACCCCTCTGAAGCCAGCAGTTGTACACATGCTAATTAAGTGAAGAATTGAGCCCACAACATATATGCCAAAGAATGAGTGACTGAAGGAGGCAAGACAAAACTGCAGCTGGAAAAGAAAAGCAAACATACTGTAGTTGGAAAAACAGTGATGAGTGCAAGGTCCTAGCTAGCTGCCCCCTTCTTCCTGACTCAGGAAAGAAAATAGCGTTGAAGTCGTAAGGTCACAGACAGAGCAGAAGAGAGGGCAAGAGCCAGACCTGAAGCTGAAGTACTTCCACACTTCAAGGGGTGTTACAGCAAAAAAATGACTGACAGACGATTGGAAAGGGAAATGAAGCGCCTTAAAGGGAAATTAATGAATCAAAGCAGGAAAATCTCTCCCTAATGGTATACTATTTCACCAGCTTTTGTCCACACAACACGGAGTGCAAAGTTCTATTTGTTCTTTGTTCTAAACACCTGCAGCAACATTCCCTCTACTTAGCACAATACCTTGCTGTTCAGTACATCTACACAATGAAACGTCCTTTTTTCATCATGAAGACTCCTACATCTGGAGGTATGGGTGCAATTTCATTATCTGTGAATGCAAGGAATAAAATTAGTTCTTTAAAGGAATAAAATTAGGTTTTATCTGTTTGTTCTTCTTACGATAAATGAAGCAAACCTTTAAATCATGAATCAGTGTCAGCCCTCTACAGCAAATGGAACAGGGAGGCAAAGTAGCTGTCTGCAAGGAATAATGAATCTGCTTTAATGAGCACATTCTACAGCTAAGAAATAAACCGTATCTGTATTCAGAATAGCACAGAAGCCCTTAGCAAGCCCTGTTTTCCCTTGCTTACCTCTTCTTCACTGTTGACTGTCCCTTGTGTATATGACACTTGGGTTAAAGAAGACATGATGGAATGTGAGATGAAGCAGTATGTCTTCAGTCCTACGCAACTTGAGGAGTTGAAGGGATGGGCTGTCACACAGGCACAGAAAAGAGGAAATGAGGAGTACTGGAACTCTTTGATAACAGACTTTGGAAAGATAATCTTGTTCTTCTGACTGTCCCCACTGGAAGAGGAAGGGAACCCTTTGAAATTCCCCCCATTCTGTGCAGACAAGAAAGTCTGCCTGAAATAAATGAGATGGTCAGAGACCAAAAGATATAACTGGGGAGAAGACCAGAAGACATTGGTTATTATGAATGGGCCTGAACCACTGGCAAGCTTTTGTTGACTCATGAAGCCATGTGTCAGCCACTGGATGTCTTTGGAGGGGGAATAAAAGTAGCAGTAGTGAAAGGAAGGCAGTCCGCCGTCTTTCTATACAAAAAGGAAAAAATTACCCAACAGTAAATGCATTGGCAACAAGCAACAGAATATCCTATGCTGCTAGGAGATTTTATTGCTCTGCGAGACTTTCCTGGATCTACTTGCTGCCCTGCTGACAACTGACTTTCTAAAGGATGAAACAGAGAGATAAATTGGACGCCCGCATAAGCTGAGCACCAAGTAATTCCTGCTTTTGTGCCTACAGATAATGCTGCAGCCTCTCTACACTCTTTATTTCCCTTTAACTACTGTGAGATGTGATACTGTCTTCCACAGTCAGGCAGCAGGGGAAAAGGAGAAGATAATCTCTTTGGTTGTCACTAGAAGAGTTCACTTTCTCATTTCCTGATCATATATATAGGTGGGGCTGTGAGCAACCTGATCTAGTGGGAGGTGTCCCTGCCTGTAGCAGGGGAGTTGGAACTAGACGATCTTAAAGGTCCCTTCCAACCCAAACCATTCCGTGATTCTACAATTCTTCTATTATAATATTATGTACACCCAGTACAGATTGCAAAAATTACTACCATGTTTCTGTACATCATATTCTATTCAGGAATTTCAATAGGCCTTAAAATGTCACAGGCAAAACTGTTCTTAACTAGATGCTTCAGTACATAGGAGATAAGAAGATTCTCAGTGAACATCTAATCTGTTCACCTCAAAGGAAGCTCAGTGGTTTCCTCTAAGTCCTCTCTGGTATTAATGTATTTCCAGTTGGTTGAGATTGCATGACTTCCAGTTCAATAGTCCATAAACCCTCTCTCAATCCCTAATAAAAGAATGTCCTTTCTGATGCTGAACCTGTAGTAGAAAAAACTACAGGTAATTCCCACCTTTTCTGTATCAGGCTTTCATACTCCAAGAGATACCCTGTTCCCCTTTTCCTTCCATTTTACAGACTAAATGGCTGTTTGCATAGCTCTCTCTTAACAGCCGTATTTTATAGATTCTCACTGGCATCCTCCAAGATGTTTCAATATGATCAACATCAGTTCCTAGACTTTTCCAACAATGTGATATAAGAAGATGAAAACATATTATTCTGACCTTAGATCAAGGCAGTCAGCGTTCTCTTTTACATAAGGTGGTTAGGGCACTAGAGTTCCTCCTCTGATATATTCCATTCCCAAGCAAATTGCTTCTCCATTGGCCGTCAGCTGACTTAGTGTCTTGTTTATTTAACTTTCCTGGAGAAGAGTTCTGTGTCTGTACAGTGCATTTCAAATCTTGGCCTAAGCCACTTCAAAATCACTTATAAAGAGGGACATGATACTTTTTATTTTTCCAGCTTTCCCAGAAATTAATTTCTAGGCCAGAATCTTCAAAAATGTGTCTCTCAGATCAATTTAAATCATTCTTATCCATAAATAATGTTATTTTCAGGCTCTGGAAAGCTCTTTTAGATCTTGTTTTCTCAACTGAGATTTGTATCTTCAAATTTAGACAGAAAAAATATGCAAGCAAGCAGTCCTAAGCTGTTCCATTACCCTTTAAGTATCTAACAGAATAACTGTGTAGGCTGAAGAATTCATGTTCTCCTTTGAGAAGGGGAGCTGCACTTGTACTTGCTTCCTAGATTCAACCACACATATAGGCTACTGCACAAACATATTATCTACAGATAATTTTGCTTTGAAGGTGATGAAGAACCATGTTCCTCTCCCCACAAGCTCCTTCACTCTTATTCCTTTACTCTGTTCCTTCAGAAAGCCCAGTGGCAAAATTCTACTCTCTGTTCAGAAAAAACAGCTGCTTTTCTCCCTCAGAACTCCTCGGAGTTGGTAAGGCACACTCATTTCTATTTAGGTTTCCTCCTTTCTTATTCCTATGAGCTTGTACAGCCATGCTGGTTCTGGTTGATATGGAGGATGAGCTGTCACGGATTCCAAGATGTGAAGGAATTTGCTTAAATAATCATGAACAGTTTAAAAAATAGTTTCAGTGCTTTCTGAATCTCTTTGGTACGCTTGTCTCATTGCTCAAGGTTTTGTCCAGAGGTAAGACATTTCAAATACTTGTGGGGGGCAACAATGAAGATCTGCTGGATCTAATAGATGAGACTTTAAGACACATATTAAAAATTGTGAGGACTGTGATAGACGTCATGAGGACCTCATTTGCTATTCCAAAAACCCAAGATCATGTTTCAAAATGAAATCAAGCTGTACTTCATCAAGACATGACTGCATTTCATGAAGTTTATATCTGCGGAGAGCTGGAATTAGATCTGAGCATCTGGTGAGACATGACCAAACACAGACATTGTGAACTTTTCTTAAGGTCTGCAACTGAGTTACTGTCCCCTAAAAGGGTCAATAATGTGACTAAATGACAGCTTATTTAAAAGAAACCCAGTCTTTTCTCATTTTCTCAGAGATTAGTATTGTTTGGCATCATAGACAAAGAAAGGTTCTAACCCATTAGATAAAAATGGGGAAACGTCGAATATTAAGAAACTATCAACCTCTGTTTGGACATAAGATGTGTGTTTTCTTGAAAACTTTCCTATTCTTTCACCACATCTCTTCCTAGCAACACTCACTGAATATCAGACAAAGTGGACGAATGGGTGTGCAGTCATCTGGAAAAACGTACTGCCACTTAGACCTTCTCTGTTTCTCCACCACTGCCTCAAAGTATATCCTAGCTGTGAGAAGACACAGAACAGGCCTAGGTCTGCCATTGTAGCAAAGTGAGGACAAACCCTCACATCTGACCAGTCCACACTGACTCGTTTTCCCACCCAACCACTTTTCCACTTAGAGTCAGGGTGAGTTCACTAGGAAAGAATCCTGAAAAATTCAGTGAGTTTTTGGTGTTTTTTTCTTCTTCTCTTTCTTCTTTTACTTTTTTTTTTTTTTTTTTTTTTTTTCAGGTGAGTGCAGGGATATCAAGGGGAAAGTTCTGGAGAAACAGCAACTGTATGTGAGCCAATAGGCAGCTTTGCATAAAGCATGCATCATTTCTTCCCTCTACTGTTCATATACAGTAATTCCCCAGCCACAGTGTTTTATTCTCCTACATCGTCATGGGGGGAATGACTGCAGCAGAATTCAGCAATCTGGTAGCCAATGGAGCAACGGACAGCACTCAGGAAAATGTAAACTGAGAAGACAGACTAGCTCAGTAATTAAAAAAAAAAGTAAGCTGTGAGATATATTACTGGATCTGGACAAGAAAAATGTCTGTTCTGGCACCACTATACCCAAACAGTAACAGGTTATGACCCATGCTGCACTTGGGGAATTAGGCATACAGCCTTTGTATGTATGAGATGAGGTATGAGATAAGGCCACGCCATGCTGGTTCACAATCTTCTGTAACTCATCATGTTATGAAATACAAATTGGCAGATGGAGGGGAAGAAACGAGAATATGAGTGAATACTTCAGGTAGGCTGTCCCCATCGATCCCTCTTGCCCTCTGACAACTCTTCAGCCACACACTTGGGCTTTCCTCACGCATTTTATTCCTACAGAGAGTGCACTGCATTGTTTATATGTCATGTTTCACTGAGGTGGGTGAGGGAGGGACTGGAACATCTGGAATTTTTGGCAGTAGTTTTGCAACACTTGGTGTTTGAAGAGATGAAAATTCTAATTTTGGTTACCTTTGCATTATCAAGAAAGACCGTAACCCATTTTCGTCACTGTATGGACTGAAAAGATGTGCATGTCTCTTTCTTTCCACTGCTTAAATGAAAGACACTGATAACATACATACAGAGAGAAAACATGCTGAGTTTTTTAGGACCCTCTCTGACAGCTTTACCATTTCCCTTCTCTGTGCAAAAGATGTACATTAGTAAATTAATATGGCTGGCACTTCTCCAAGGAAAATCAGTTTCTGGATCAGCTTTCCTTTATCCTAAACCTAGATTATTTCTTTCTTGTCTAGGTATTTGTTTCTAAAGTGCACTAGTTTTCCTGCACAGTTAAAAACATAGCTTTGTGCAGAGTCTGTGTTAAGTCACATACAAAGTTGATATTCAGTTCAGTTCCAGAGAATAGATGATGCTTAAACAGAATACAGACATTATCCAATTCCTCTGCAGTGAATTTTTGAGCTCAACTGCAGATATGAATCTAACCTAGGAGAAAATCCAACTTGCTGCGATATAAAACCATAATACAGACAAGATGATATATAGAAAAGTATATGGTAGCATATATGGATGAAGATTTTTCAACGTCTTTCTAATAAATCATAGTCTGATCTCCGAGTTTCTCTCCCTCCTTGCATGCACGCACACATACACACATACACATCTTTTTGAGAGTGTTACTCATGTAGCTCAGATGACTTTTTTCACTCTGTAATGCCACACATTTTCCAGAGCCTATAGCTGGGGAGTGTCAGGAGGTGTAAGCTTTTATGAAACAGGCCTCAGGAACACAACAGGAATGATGCCCCTTACAGCTCAGAAAATTACTTCCTTAATGTGGAAGCTCTGGTGACAGCTGGTCCCTTTTCACCTTTCACAGCTGGTGCCTTATTCTCTTCTTCTGGCACTATGAAGCCCAGGGAAGCAGAAATCTCTCAATAGGTCTGAAAGACCAGCACTGAATACTTCACATTAGGATGCCTACAGGTAAGCCTTGTACTACAGTGCAAAGGTGAGCTTGCTGGGGAGGTGGGAACCGCATCCCTGGAGGTGCTCATGGCCAGCTTGGCTGGGCAGCCTGACCTAGTGGGTGGCAACAGCCCACAGCAGGGGTTTGGAGCTGGGTGGGCTTTGAAGTCCTCTCTAACCCAACAATTCTGTGACTCTATGAGTAAACTCTGCGCTGGAGAAACCATACCCTTAGCAGAGTCCAGACTTCTGACACAGGTTGGACTACAACGCATTCCTTAATTTGTTCTGTATTCTGCTTTACACTTTGTTTCACTGAAACTGTGAGGGTGTGTCATAAGTAGTCCATTTCCAGGGTTCAGTCACGTAAGTAGATTATCACTTGCATAATCTCACAGTTGGTTGATTTTGACCTGACAAACCCAGAAGGTCTCAAATGCTCTCGCTTGTTCATCAGACTCCAACTGGGGCTGGATGAGAAGATGTGCATGTGAAGGACAATACAGCAATATTCACTCTAATTTTACCTGTTATTCATATGTAAAAGGATTTCATGTTCTTTTATCTTGTGTTACACCAACATGAACTCTCTTTCTACATGAAAGAGTGGGCCAGCACAAGTGCTCTCTGCACTTTAAATCTGCTTTACTATGGAAAAGATCTGGCACCTCACTTATCTCATGACTGTGATATCTTCAAAATGTAAAATAAATAAGTGGAACCCAAGTTCCACTTACTTACTTACTTACTTACTTACTTGCTTACTTACTTGCTTACTTATTTATTTATTATCCCAAGTGTGTGGTTTTTTTATGACCAACCACAAAGATCATCTCTAAGATAACACAACTGACCTGATAACATTGTTGGGGTAATCCCAAAGATAAGCAAGTAAGGAAGGCCTTTGTTTTCCTCTTTCTTCTCCATCTCTCCTTTCCTCTCACTTGGTAGGTATCTTACCCAAAACTAATGCTGTGATGCTGTACAAAGATTAAAAGCATTTGGAAATCAACGTAAGATTTTAGCTGTAGAATATGCATTATTTCTTTGAACAGTTCAATGCTAATTACTGCGCAGATGTAATTAGTGGGTGGTGTAAGATTTCCTCCGGAAAGACTAGCAAGGAAAGGCTCCTAAGAGAACTGAATGTGAAGGTCGTTAGAACTGCCATCTGTCTTTGTGCTGGCAGTTCTCCCACTTCTCTGTCAGATAGGAAGCTTCTGTGGATTTGCTCATTTAGCAAAGTGCATCCGTACTAAATGTGTAATAGAGATCAGGGACTTCAGCAAAGTTGAAAAGCTCATGAACCATGTGAGTATGAGATGTCATCTGTGGTCAATAAAAAGATCGCTTTAAGGTCAAGGAAATATTCCCATCAGGTTTTTAATCAACTCTTAAAAAGAAGATTTCCTTAAAAAACAATTACTGAACTTTTTGGATCTGTAGGACATTACCAAGAACAAAAGCAAAGGTATAGTTCAGATTAAGTACAAGGACTGCTCCAAAAGTAATGCCTCATATTATGATTTTGGCCCATGATGTCAGAGGCAGAACATCCTCGGAACATTCTCCTCCATGAACCTTTTCAGACACGATGACCAAAGACTGCAGTGTAGCTTAAAGCTGTTGTGATCAAAGTGCAGGACTTAGTGGTCCTGTTGAACTTCATCCCTTTGGCCTCAGCTTGGCGATCCAGATCCCTCCAACCCTGTCCAGATTCCTCTGAAGGCTCTTCCTACTCCTAAGCAGATTGACACTTCCTCCCAACTTGGTGTCATCTGCAAACTTACTGAGGGTGCACTCAATGCCCCCCATCCAGATTTTCAATAAAGATATTATGCAGGACGGGCCCCAGTACCAACCCCTTGGGAACACCACTCATGACTGGTCACCAGATGGATTCAGCTCCATTCACCACCACTCTCTGGGCCCAGCCCTCCAACCAGTTCCTTACCCAGCCAAGAGCGTACCCATCCAAGTCATGGGCTGCCAGCTTCCACAGGAGAATACCATGGGAGACAGTGTCAGAGGCTTTGCTGAAGTCTAGGTAAACTATGTCAACAGCCTTTAAATGAAGCAAAGGTGTGCCACTGAATTCCTCCATGCAGGCAAAATTAGACCTGTTGACACTGATCGACACTTGCCAAATGCTAATGGAGACCAACCACAGGATGTGAGCACAGTGGTGTATTTCAACAGCAGCAATGGTGACAGTGGTCACCACCATTGGTGCAGATTGTTATGAATGTGGCATGCAGCTCCTGTTTATTGTTGGTGAAAATGCAGAGCTAATGATGGTGTCTGTTGAAGAATAGCTGAGAATTGGCTCAAGTAGTGATATTGTGCTCTCTGTGTAGTTTCCATGGAATTAAATAGCAGGCATTACATTCAGAGCAACCTACATATATCTTTACCTTTAAAAAACAGCTTTAAAGTCTTCCCACTCACTTCTGAAATAACCATTTCAATTTTAAATTGCCCTTCTGCCAATCAGTGGTATAATCCAGTAATCCACTCTGTCCAGTTGTCACAGTGATGGTGCTGAATGAAAAAAGCCTGCAGTCTGGATGGTGCTCCTAACTCTCAAAAGACCGAAAAAAAAAAGAAAGAAAAACAAAAAAAAAGAAGGGAGTAAGGGAGTGGGTTGGGGGGTTGCAGTGGAAAACAAGAAGAGTAGAATGGATGTTTAGGTTTATACCACTGGGCTCCACACAACTGGATGCTTGCAGATCTAATTGGGCAAGGATAAGGAGAGCAGGAGCAGATAGTGCTGAGGGCTCATGACTTGAATCTAAGAGGGAAAAATAACTAAATGCATCCTAACAATGAGAGAAAACTTCTGTTTGAAACATGTAATGAGGCAGGCAGTAAAAACTCAGGATCAATATTTCATGCAAATGTATTACCACTTTCTGCTTTATGCACCAGTCAGTCTCCTAATCACTAGCATAGCTGGACTTGGTTAATATTCAGATATAATCAGAAATTGTACTGCAGCTTCCCTAAAACCAGTCTCTCTTTTATTACACTAAACTAATAAAATTTAATATTAATAGTGAGAAAACAGTGAGAAAATACTTCTACTGTTAGTAATTGCACAAATAACTTTGGTGTTTTCTACATCATCTTGCATAATTAATAAGACTTTACATGTCAGTAAAAATTACACTTGGAAGTAAAAAAAGGATTTTATCCTCATCTGAATTCAATTTATGTTTTCAGTAAACTGCCTCACAAAGTGAACAAATTATTTCATCATTCCATTTTTCTTGCTTTTTCAACATTCTTGCTCTTCACAATGATTTGTTCGCTCAGTTTTACTGTTCTCCCAGTTCTTTTCCACTGCTGGCTGTCCTCTTTCCTTGTATTTTCTCAGCCAAAACATGTCCATGTACTCCTAACCTTCGCCCAGCACAGTTCTGCTTCTAGATGCCTGAAAAGAAAAGGCAACAAATTTCATGTTGCTAGTGTCAGGCATGTTAAGTAGCAGATATTTTGGTGTTTGGAAATGGAACTCAACAGAGGTGTAGCGACCCGTTGAAAGCGGCACACAGAGCACAAGACAGACCTGTGAGTCCAGAGGTATCTCTTTTCTTGGCCTTAATTGTGCAGGGTCATTAAAGGCATTAAATTTTGAAAAAGAACTAAACTCATATGGACTGCTTGTGTGTGAATCTAACTAGGAGCACAGCCATATTCTGTCTTAAAAGCATGTTTACTTTGGACATATATACTTGGCTTGGTCAGAACAGATTTAGAAGTGTCTGGAGTAAAGCACAAATGGAGAATGATATAATAGCTTGAAAACTTTTAAGGAAATATAGCATTCAAAGCAGATGAGTGTAAACTAACAAAAGCTGGGAAGGCTCAGAAGTCATTCACGCATGGATTTCATCCTAATTTGAAAGATAGCCAAAGGTTTCCTCTTGTTCCAAATTTTTTCTCCATTTCTTTCACAATAGAAGGCTGTGCCTTGCAGGTTAAACCATGGAACTTCCAATCAGTTTTAGTGAGCATTTTGGTAAGGCGTTGACTGGAAAATCTTGGTGGTCTACTCTAACCTTAATGATTCTACTATTCTATGATTCTATTTGAATCATGTTTATCTAGCTCGGTCCTGCCCTGACTTCAGAAATGAGCTGTGTGAGGATGTGGCATCTGTATTGGACAGAAGCAAGCCTTGTTCACTACTAGAGCAAGCCTGCTCCACCTGCTGCCAAACACCCTGCAGCAATGCCCCGTTCCACCACTGCTGGGCATTTCTGCAGCTAGCTGCCAGCTTTGCTGAGACTGTGTGATGAAACCAGAATCCAAGCTAGCATGCTGTATGCCTTCCCCTTTTAATCCCCTTTCCAGAACAGGCAGTTGAACTGCAGAAGTCTTATTTCTTTTGGAAGCAAGGATAAAAAAGAAGCTCTGTGCAAAGACTGACTTGTAGATGCATGACCACAATTAGAAAAGTGCAAGCCAGCATTTAGGACAAACCTATTAGCATTCGACCAGGCTGAAGGCAATGTAATATTGTATGCACTGGCCACTCATATCTCTTACATGGTGTAAATCCAGGCATCTATGCTGACTTCAACATAGCTGTGCTATTTACAATAATCACTGATCCAAATTTTGGAATTTAGTAACAACTCTTTTTTTTGTAAAATCTGCTGCATAAAAATGCTGACCAAAGTACATTTTCTGTTAAAATATTTAAAGCTCTTAAAAGGGTTAAATTTTCCAGTTAAATTTTAAAGCTTTTCCATATGGAGAGCAAGCTGTTAAAGATCAAATAATAAAATTGTGTCAACTCATTTTCCAGATTTTTTTCCTATCTAGGCAAAAATATAAAGCCAAGTGACAGCCCCGTGGATTTTACTTTGTTTAGACTGTATTTTTTTTCCTAGGCCATATAACCTAGGGAGTGAAATGTGCCCTGGGAAATGGTTTCCGCTCACTTTGTTAAACTCCATGCTTCAGAAAAAGAGCACCAGGTGATGTCAACAGAAATTTTGAAGCAAACTGTAATTTCTGACATTGGGTCTTGCTTAACTCAGTGTGGAAGAGCAGCCAGTGGTGAAATTAGCTAAGTCCTCCACAATACCTACAAACAGGACAGGATTAGGCAACACTGCACTTTGCAACTCAATCTGGCTTCTCCTGTTCCTCCAAACAATGCATTTCAGTGCACTGTGGAGCAGATCAGCTTGAACAAGCTGGAAGTGGAATCTGTGTAGTGCAGTCATTGCATTCTTCCATCAGCGGTCCTTCCAAGGGCTGCTAGCAGGAACATCGTTAGTCATTGTGCTGAGCGGTTCTCTGCAGTATCTCTCTCTCTGCACACAGAGTTTCCACAGCAGTAATCTTGCAGATCATCTGTAAAACTTGGGCTGGTCAATGCCTGCTCAGAACAAAGCTCACTCTGAAGAAAACATTCAGTTTCTGATAGTGATACCTGAAGCCTGTCCTTTCTCAATCTTTCTGTTTGCTATGTTTTAATACTTGAGCGTTACCACATGTCTTTATGTGCACAGGGTTTTATTTAACGGGATTCAGCACTAGCTAAGGACAAAGACATTTTCTTCCTGAGAACTGGAGGCTTATTACATTGGCATCAATAATAATTGAGGCAAACCTGAAGTACTGTAAAAAGAAAAGTCTCTCAAACTTCTTTTACTTCTGAGAAACACGCTTTTGAAATCTAATGAATAATTTTAGATCTCTCTCCTCCTAAAAAAAAAAAGAAAGAAAGAAAAGAATTGAGCAGCCTCAAATTTAGAATAGAAGGATTTATTTCACATTACTTGGAATGAATAGCTATTTGTCTGGCATTAAAGTTTCTACAGTGTCCGCAGGACTTCTGTATTTTAAATAGATTTTACAGTTGAGGGTTTAAACAGAAGAAGAAAGGAAATACCCTGGGAAACCAAAGAAGTGAATTTTTCTGTTATTAATCTCTGAATCACTTCTTTTTTTAATCAAGAAATTAACTGCCAATGTATATTCTTATGAAAGTAAACAAATTCCTGTTGAATTATACAATATTGTGCATAAGCAAGGGCATGAGATTTTGAATGGTGATAAATGATTCCAGCACCCCATTTATTGTCTCAGGAACACATATGGGTGTAAAACCATAAAAATCCTGGCAATGCTGTGACCTGAGCCCCTTTACATGAAAAAGTCACAGAGCTCCAGTTTGGTTAGTGCGCCGGTTTGTAGGCAGCTGTCCTCCTGGCAGACTGTAGGTATCTGTTATTGTCAACACACCAGAAAATGGGACTGAGTCTTGTGACAAAGACAAACAAGACCCTGAGATAGTACTACTGTGATAATACTGACTAGTTGTCTTTTTTTGGTACCTGCTTATTATTTCTTTTGTTTATTATTCCTTTACTTGTTAATCTTTGATTTATTTTAAGGTGACATGTAATGACCTCAAGTTGCACCAGAAGAGGTTCAGGTTGGATAACAGGAAAAATTTATCCTCAGAAATAGTGGCAATACATTGGAATGGGCTGCCCAGAGAAGTGATGGTGTCACTGTCCCTGGAGGTGTTCAAGAAATGTGTAGATGTGTCACAGAGGGCAATGGTGCGGGTGGGCTGATGGTTCAACTTGGTGATCTTACAAGTCCCTTCCAACCTTAATGATCCAATGAATCTATGATTATTGAGGCCTGGTACCTTTCCCCACAGTTTGAACAAGTGGACTAAAGCAACAAGAAAGAATCTTCCTGTTTACACTTTTATGTATGAAAGCAATGTATACATGGGTCCTCCATCTCACTAGCTGAAGTTGGAAAACATGACTTGTCTGCAATGCAATGGATCAGAAAAAAAAGTAATTATAATCAATAGATGCTATTATTAGCAATTTTACTATTTTAAGCTAGTTTATTATTTTTAAGCTAGTTTTGTGCAGGGCTTGAAACCTCCTGTGACTTGTGAAACTACAACTAGGCAGTAGCACAACAGAGGATAAATGAGGAAATAAGCTTTACCAATTCCCAGCATAACTAAGAAGGTCTTTGTCCACTGCATCTCTTCCTCTTGAGATACCCATCAAGTGGATTTATCTCATTTATTAAGTGGATCTATCTCCCCTCATTTTGTTTTGTTTTGTTTTGTTTTTGTTTTTGTTTTTTTTTCACTACACTGAGACATGGGTTATTAAACTTCTAATGCTCTAAAGGTTTCCCTCTGCCTACCATGCATGTGACTATAGCTTTTCAGTAATGTAAAACTCATACTTCCCAGTTCTTCTCCACTTACTCTCTAAGGAGAATAGGATCCATTATTTATTGTGAAAAAGAATGATCACAAAGCTAACCTTTCCCTTTCCTAATTATTTTTTCTGCCAGCACCAATTACAGTAATTATACACTAATACCAGTTCCCACAAGGAAATCCCTTTCAGCTCATAGACCGTGAAGTTCACTCCATTCAGAAAAGCCTGTGAAAGATGTAGGAATCATTAAAGACACTTTAGAGGGATGGTTGGAGCTACACTTGAATAGTACCTATCTAAACCCAGCCAATGCGTAGTTAGCCATTCTGCATGCTCATTGCACAGAGAGGTATGAGCACAGACAGAAGCTCAGTTACGAGCATGAGAAGCTCAAATGTATCTTTCTAAAGATCATCAGTCCCCAAAAGTTGATCAGTAGACCTTTAGAGCCAGGTCTACTCTCACAACTCTGCATGGAGTGGCTCCCTAAATAGCTTGTGATCAGTGGGAAGTTTCTTCAACTTTCTGTTCCCTTTCTTATATTTTCTGTGAAAATACAGAACTTCCTGTCCTCTTCTTTCCCAGCTTTCACATGTCTCCACTAACTATTGACTGTTTTCCTATCCTTCGATCCTTCAATACCAAAAAGTTGTTGCTGGGGTTTTTGCCTTCATCCCTCTATACAAACAGCTTTTTCGAGTTCACACAGCTCTCAGTTTCTTCCAAGAAGCACTCAGCATCTGATTAAAATTAGTAAGAAAGTGGGCATGTGCTTCTGCTTTTGGAGCTTCTGCAGGACTAATGGCTAAAATGGCAGCAGCAGTGCAATTGGGAACACTAGAATAAAGCATTTTCCATCACACTTCATTTCAGTGCTGAGCTCACATGATTAAGGGTTCTCTTTAGAATGACGGCAGATGAGCTGAGTGAAAACTCTGTGTTCATTGAATAGACAGCATACGCTTCCTGTCACCTGCTGGAAGATGCCCACAGCTGCCAAATGTTAAGAGAAATAAAAACTCCATGCACCCAAAGTCAACAAAATCCTCTAATAACTCACCAGCTATGGATATGTTGCTGTCACATGCCAGCGTTTTAATGAGGCATATTTGTCTGACAGCTACTTTACCTCCCTGATTGTGGGCTGTGGTCTGGGGGGCCACAAGTGCAATTAGAAAGTGATATCGTTTGCTAGGGCCTGCCATTCTCCCCCACAGTCTGATACGAAACCAGCAAAGCCTTTCTGCTTTACATCTGACCTTGACAAGGTTGCTTCTCATTTCCTCTCCACTTTTCCACTAATCCTTTCTGAAAACATTTCTGCTGAATAAATTGGATCCAGTTTTTAATTGGCATCTTCCCGGTGTTTTTGCTTGTGATTGTGATCGGTAAGATCCTTTTAAAGGAATGAGGGAGATGATTTCTCCTCTGATGATGTAGCAGCTACGGTCTTTCCTCCAGTTACTACTCCATGCCTCTGTGCTCTGCTGGAGTGTAGCTGAACTGCCTGCTATGATGGTGTGGTCCGATGAATGCCATGCTTCAGAGGCACTTCAGCAAATCAGCCTTCCTCAGTGAGGTGCTGAAAAGCAAAGGCAAGAGATGAGGCAACATATTTACATGGGTCATTCAGAAAAGCCTTTTTTTTTTTTTTTCTCTGTAGATGTGTCATCTTGACATGAAAGTGAGGTATGAATGATCATTTATTCACGGAAATCTTCCACTTCTATCTCAGAATAAGAAAAGGACAATTCTGCAGCATAGGAAGTTCCGCACAAACATGCGCAAGAACTTCTTTACAGTGAGGGTGACGGAGCACTGGAACAGGCTGCCCAGGGAGGTGGTGGAGTCTCCTTCTCTGGAGATGTTCAAGACCTGCCTGGATGCCGACCTGTGCGACCTGCTGTAGGGAACCTGCTTTGGTAGGGGGGTTGGACTCGATGATCTCTGGAGGTCCCTTCCAACCCCTACAATTCTGTGATTCTGTGATTCTGTGACAAAAGAAAATGGGCAACTGCAAGAATTCAAGTCAATTCAACACTTATCATAGAATCATAGAACCTTTTCATTTGGAAGGAACCATTGAAATCCATCTAGTCCAACTCCCTTGCGATGACAGGGACACCATCAGGTGCTCAGAGCCCTGTCCAGCCTGACCTTAAGTGTTTCCAAGGACAGAGTATCCATCACCACTCTGGGCAACCTGTGCCAGCACCTCACCACCCTTACTGTAAAAAACTTCTTCCTTATATCTAATCTAAATCTCTACTCTTTTAATCTGAAGCCATTTCCCCTTGTCCTGTCACAACAGTCTCTCTGGAGAGTCTGGGACAATGGTCTTGTAGTCTCCAGTAATGCTATATTGTGTTCCTTCTTAAAAACAAAAATATCTCCCAAGTCTAGCAGGCTCCCTTTTAAAAGCTAAAGCCACCATACCAACCAACCGTATTCCCTCTTACAAACCATATTAACCAACATATTAAACCACAGCTGAAAACAGAACATAAAACACGTTTTGCAAGATGGAACTAGTCCTAAATTTCAGAATGGCAGTGGCCTCCAGCAGAAGCTGAAGTATTATTTACTTTCTTTTCCCTTCATCTATATGGCTATTACAAATTAATTCATACTGAAGAAATGACATACTGAAATCCGTGAAAAAATAGATGTGTACTCATTTTTAAAATTATAACTGCATGCTCACTTCCTGATTCTCATTAAACTGCCCTCTTTATGAGACCTCCACCAATAAAATGCCACATTCAGTAATGCGCACTGTTAAATGTCACATTAGCATCCCTTGACCTTCTTGTACTGACAGGATGTGGCTGAGTGCCTGCTGTTACAGGCAGCCTGCAGTGGGACACGCACAGGGCACCAGTAAAAAACCACTTCAGCAGTGAAGACATTAAATGATTTGCAGAAGTTCACTGCTCACATAGGACTTGTGGAGAAAAAAGAGAGCGGGCTGGTTGCAATCCAGATGCAGTTGACACAGAGCCTTCCAGAGAGGCAGCCTTGATCAGTGGGAACCCAGAACGCAAGGAAAGCTGAGTCTGGCGAGTGAAAGAGAAGAAGCAAAACATCACTTTGTCCTAAGATCAAGAAGCCACTCTTGCTCAGTTAAAAGACTGCCTTCAAGATGTCCTTACCAGACTTGTTTTCCTACTTGAAACATTCATTACAGAAAACTTTCAACCACTGTCAGGAGGAGAGGAATAAAAATAACCGTGCTCTTCTATCAATCAAGTGATGTTTTTCTGAGAAAATCTACAGGGGATGTGAACACCACATTGCTTCAGATTTTGTCCACTCAGGCTGGAGAGTCAGTTGGGAAAAAAGGAAAAACAGGTCCAGCCCTCGATCAGGAAATCCTATGACATGAAAGGATGAAAAAAACACCACAGAATTCAACAGGATAATTTAATATAAGGCTATTAAAGGGAATTCTTTAGTCTGGCTTAATAGCTGGTTTCCGAAGACCGTTGAAATTCCATTCTGTTGCAGTAACTTCCATACATAGATGAAATCTTTATTTCTGTGCAGTCTTATCAATTTCACTGTTCTCTCATTCTTCATTAAACGATCACTAAATGAAAACAGTGCAGCAAAACTGCTCTGGGGAAAACAGCAGTTACTAATCATTGCTGCTCCCGGTACCTCTCCATATCACACAGAGAGGAAAGTAGCTTTCAGACAAATATGCCACATTAAAGAGCCAGCATGTGGTTTTAAGATAGTCAGAGGCTAGTTTTATTTTGGGATGTGGGGTTGCTGGGGTGTGAGTGAAGGACGGGAGAGAGGAGTTTTTTCCATTACTTCTGGACGTGGAAGAGGTGGCACTGGGCCAAAATTTCAGAGAATCCAAAGTTTTTCTACTAAACTTCCAGGTCCTGATAATGCACTGCACACTGCACTGACATGATCCTGTGAGTAAACACAAGTTCTTGCTTGCAGTCCGGATATTCTAGTCCCTGAAATGTCATACATTCACCTCCATTCCTGTCACATAATCACCTCCGCTGGAAAAGGTGAACATCCAAAGGTCCATTGAGGCCCGGATCTGGGAGACAACATTTAATGAAATCTGTCCTGTGCTACAGCATGGCTCTCAGGGGACCTGCCTTCAGGATAGCCTGGACTCCGAACAGTGCCAGCTGGCTCTCCGGTGCCACCACACAAAGATGCAGGGTCTGACCCAGTGAACTGACAGAATCGCCCTGCAGGCTGCGTGTCTGGAAACACTTGATCAGAGCCATCTGCTGACAGAGGAAAAAAAATAATAAATCCAAAAAGTTCAGAATTTGAATTAGAGATTTGGAAAAACTGACTTGGTACTGCGTCTTCATCATGGTCTCATGCTTGCTTCTCATTCGTACATCATTCTTTTTACAGTGCCTTGAGCCAACAACAACAAAAAATGTGAAGGCAGTCATAACCAGATTTAGGCATATCTCTGTCCATTGACAAGTTCATGCAGCAAAGCCAGAATGAAACAGCTGCAGCACTTCTTAGATTAAAAGCTCTGTTTCTAGGAATGTATTCTCTTCTAGAAACACATTATCTCAGCTACATCATAGAAATACATATGTGGATTTTATTTTATAAAGAGCTTGCACTCACCTCCTATATTCTAAAAATGTGGGTCCAGAAGTGATGACTGTGCACATTGTGAATAAAAGTCTATATTAGTCCCTATTTTAGCACAGGGAAAATGGTCTCTAAAAGGCAGTATTCAAAAAGCAATAGGAGTAAGATTCATCCCTGAGAAGAGAAGCAGTGCAAAATTTATCAGTTTGCCACAGACAAAAGGCATCCACAACACTATTCCACTGCTGACCATCTACTGCTGAATTTTAGTTCTGCGTGATCATGAAAGCAAACCAAACAAAGCCTTTTTCACTGGCTACTAAAGAAAACAAAACAAAACAAACAGAAATTTCCTATAGTACAGTATTTTTGTTTATAAATTGTACCTTCAAGAATGACAAAGAGCAATGCAACATGCAAAAACCTTCCTTTGTCTGCATGGTATCACAAATAACAAAGCAAGAACTGGAGTGAGAAGTTGGTTATTATATCTGAACATCAGACATAGGACCTCACTGCTGCTGACTGTCTGCAGAGATGGGTGTGAGTTAAGGCTTTTTGCATACAGTCAGGTTCTAATTTGAGTACACACACTTATTCTTTATGATAAAAGGAATTTACTTTGCAGAATAATCTGTTATTTTTTTTAAAAAAGCAAAAAAGGAAGATGGAAGGATATAAGCTCTGGGCACTGCAGCTCTGTGAGCAGAGCTTGTGTAGCACACAGACTGCAGAGCTCCAAATGAGATCACTTTTCCTCGCCCTGCAAGGGAGGTGGGTGGGTGAGGTGAGCCAGAGGCCGGACAGATGTGAGTCAGTAGTGCAGAGGGGAAAAAGGATGGAAAGACAGAACAAGCAAACATGGAACATGCACAGAGGACTGAAGCACTGCAAATTATCATACTCAGTACTTTTTTTTCTCTCACATACCAACACCTTCGGATTGGACGGGCCAAGACTCATTACGCTGTTGGCAAACACTCTCTTTTAAAAGAAAAATTGAGCAGCTGCAAGTCTTAACACATCAAGGGAGAGAAGAAAAACAAAACAAAACCAACAAATCAAATATCTCCGGATTTCAACAGTCTTGAATGTAATATTCACTAGGAGTCAAACCTGTCATGGCTGATTTAACTGATAACTTGATAAAGTGTGAGGGAGTGGCCTCAAGATGTACCAGGGGAGGTTGAGATTTGATATTTGGAAAGATATCTTCCCAGAAAGAGGTGTCAGGCCCTGGCATGGACTGCCTGGGGAAGTGGCTGAATCACTGTCCCTGGTGGTATTCAAGAAACTTGTAGATGTGGCACTGAGGGACGTGGTTACTGGACATGGTGGGGATGGCATGGTGGTTCCGTTTGGTGACCTTGCTGGTCTTTTCCAACCTTAATGATTCCATTATTCTAGAAAGACAGGCTAAGTTGAGAACTTCAGACCAGAATATAGAACTGCATTAAGGTGTGATCCTGCCCTTTGAAAGCACAGATATGGCAGCAAAAATGAGCCCTTGAGACCCCTGAGGATCCCAGAAAGCATGGCTGACCAAAGCTGAAGTCACATTTCCAGTTCATACATAATATATCAAAGCCTGTAAGTTTGGGCAAACATTATAATCAGGTCTTTGGGAATCAATAAAAACGGTCCTATAAGCAGAGGAAGATGAGAGTCCCATGGTCTGGAATCCCGTTCTGACACTTCTGGACATCCCCCTAGCACACAGTTCCCGTCACACCTCTGAGTACTTTGCCCACAACAACAGTTTTCTTAACCCATAACACACTTGGGATATGCACTCCAAATTAGGAGGAATGCTATCACAGAGTTTTGATCCTATTTTGCATGATGTTGGATGCTTCTTAATGGTAATATCAGATCCTTCTCACTGCTTGTAGCAGTGAGATTCAATACTATCTTCACAGTACTGTTTCAAACTTCAGTGCCATTTTCTTATTTCTCCACCATTAAATTTAATTGACTCTAACATTATCAGATTACTTAAACAAAACATAAGAATGACCCACTTTTCTCATTTTCATTTTTGATTCTTTTATAGTATTCCCTCTTCTCTCTCTCTGACTTTTAAGGTTTTCTCATGTTTTCATCAGGAACATCCTGCTATCTTAAAGAATAAACCATTGACTGTCCATATGTAAAGGTGCAGGATCACAATGAGAACATTCTGCAAGGATGAATGATATAGCTACAATTAATTTCACTCCTTTTTTATTACCTGTTCTCTATGCTCATACCTTTATGTTTTATTAAGGTGCATTGAATGGACATGCTAATCACAGCTGTGCCTTTTTGATGATTTGGAAAATGTTATGATTGAGTTTGCCCAGCTGCAATACAGGCACTGCATGACTTCTGAGTATAAAAACTTGTCTTTAAACACTAGAAGGTACACTGTAGAATGCGGCTTGCTGTTTGCTGGTGTGCCAGAATGCCCTCTCATTCATCCACACCTGGAGCTGTGCCTCACAGCGATGAAAGCACAGAAGTCACTTTCTTCCAGAGAACTTCCCTGGCAAGAGATTTCAACCTCTAACACTCTGTCATAGCAACCAACTATCCTGCAAATCCAGAGGCTAGCACATCTGGATGACCTCATAGGCCACCCAAGTCACAGTGACGTCCTAGAGGAGATAGCTGAGATTCCTAGCAAGGCTGTCAAACCAAATATTAGAGGCAATGTCACTTCTGACAACACCTCTCCTCTAATACAGCCTGGTCTAATAGTTTTCTAATTTTCTGTTTCAGCTCAATTGAAACAGTCTTTGCATTTGTTGTGGTTTAACCTGGCAGATGACTGAGTACCATACAATCATTTGCTCACTCTCCCTTTTCCAGTGCAATGGGGGAGAGAACTGGGAAAGAAAAAGTAAAACTCGTGGGTCAAGATGAATCTATTTACAAAGAGAGAGAAAAGGAGAAGGATAATGGTTATGACAATATACACATGTATACAACAAATGATGCAAAAGCAATTGCTCATCACCTCCCCAACCAATGCCCAGATCACCCCACGAGCTGTGGAGGAGAGCAAGATGAACCTCCATCCCCTTCAAAACTCCTTCTTCATGATGTCACAAGGCATGGAAATTTCATGAGCCTGCTAACATGCTGGTGGCTACACATCATTTATTACAATACAAATGTCACAGGGACTCCACTGGCATTAAGTGATCCTTCTGCATATGCACTGAGGAGACAAAGGATTCTCTTCTGTGGACTTTCTAGTTTTTAATTAAAACTCTGGCTACAGAACAAACTTACAAATTGCTCCTTGTTGACCTGTAAAAAAAAAACAGAGCAAAAACTTATCTTTTTCTCTTTTTGCAATATGCCAGCATTTGCCGTTTTTATTTGTAGCTTCCACTTTTTCAAAAAGGAAGACATTTCTTTCTTCTGCAAACACCTGATGTAACACAGCACACAGCACAGGGAATAAATATATCCATTATCGCCGTAGCTAACTAAACACTGCTCATTTGCTCTTGTTCCCCAAAGAAAACACAGTTATATTCATTCACAGAGAATGGCTGTATTCATGGTACTTGGTGTGCTGTTTTTATTTCAACTCTATAGTCACATTCTATATTTTCAACACAAGGAGAGGGATAAGAGGAACTTTTTCAGTGAAATTTGTGTCCTATATTCCAGGACCACAGTAAACTGAGGACACTATCCAGCGATTTGAGAGAAACTGAGAAATGTGGGATTTAAAATGTGTTTTGTGTTTTACAGAAGGCTGTTTTGTGCACTTCAGGTGAGCTACTTAGACAGCTAATTCTTTTCTATGATTTGTTGGTTTCCTACAATTCAGACAATTTCATGTGCTAGCTAAATGTAGCTCCAACTCACCGCACAAGCGAACCAGTATGACTACTAGGACACTTTTTGACTGTCATACAGACCACGGAGTACAAGGGCTGCACTGACCTATTTCACAGATCTTACTCCCAGCAAAGAGAGAGCTGAATACGTAGTACAACTCTCAAAAAACTACAGGAAACAAAGCACACACTTTCATCCCAGTATTTTTTTTACAGTGGCTCTTGAAGGATTTAGGTTCATAACCTCAGGGTTAGACTTATAACCTCAGAGTTCCCTTAAGATTTCATTATTTTGTCTTCTTACACCAAGCAGTTACTGTGCAATGAATGAATGACAAAATATTAATGGCTCCAAACGTGCTCTCAAATTATACTAGTGTAACTACTGTTTTAAAGCACTGCTGTCATTTCAAAGCAATTTTATCAAAACCTTGATTTGTACTTTAACAGAAAGACAAAATGTGTGGTCTTCATGATTAGGATGAAACATGGTATGATTAAAGTTGATTTTAGATTAAGAACCACATCAGGTAACCGTCCTGCAACTCCAGCAGCACAAGCCCTTACAAACAACTTTTAGAAAATACCTATATATATTTCAGCACAGGATCATAGAATCATAGAATCACAGAATTGCAAGGTTAGAAACGACCTGCAAGATGATCTAGTCCAACCACCATCCCATTCCTATTAGTACCACAAGCTGCTAAACCACATCTCGTAGCTCCAAGCCATATCTTTTAGCTCTGATGCACCAAGTGAAGAGATTCCAAATGTCATTCACTAAGACATCAGTTTTATCAATTCAGAACAAAATAGAATGGCAATTTCTTCCCTGAAAAACCTGTTCTCATCCATTCAACAAGAAACAAAAACAAGGACAAAGGAAAAAATATTGAGTACAGTTTAAGTATATACTTGTGAGAAATATTTCTTAAACATCTCCACATTTCAGATAAATACAAACTGCCACATAAAGGAATTAATTACTAGTCACAAAAGTAACTTTTGTCAGCCTGAAAAAAAGATCTATTAATATTTTTTTCAAATACAAGTGTTTTCAAACTGTACAATGTATATTTTTCCTAGCAGTACTGGTTATTCTAAATCTTTACATGCACAGTGGGAAATCAGGTGGTACATAAGAGAAAAGCACTGAGTGTGCAGTGTGAAAACTGATATAACTTACTGGAAAAGAGGTGGCAATCTGCGGGACAGGAAGAAAATATTGGGGGCATATAGCATTTGTATTGAATGCATTTCACAGCCATGTGGGCTTGATGGTCTACGGCTTAAGAGCAAAGTTTCTGTTGTCACCCTCTTACAAATTTAGAAAGTATCCTAAAAGTAATGAATACTCTTTAAATAGTCATAAAATCACTATTTCCTAGTTTTCACTCGCTAACAAATAACAATTTTAATTCCACTGAAATGGGAGGAGCTAAGATTTCCCTCCATATACTCATCCCCTTTAGGATGGTTTCCACCCCACTCCTCTGTAAGTGCAAAGCATCAGGAAGTTAGTGTTCCGGTGGGTTTTCAATGTTTGAACACGGGAACACAGAAAGTGAGCACCAGACTTGTTTCTTGCTGCCTAGACAGCCTGTGACCCTAGCAATCTACTGGCAACTTCATCCACTCATCGTAACCCTGGTTTCTTTCATGCCTGCTATACAGGCAGGAGAAATGCCTTTCTTGCTGGAAAGAAGCATGCAGATCTACCCACAACCACTGCAGTGCTTGTGCAGATCTACCCACTGAAAGAAACACTAAGGGACAAATTGAGAGGCGAGGCTCTGTCTGCTTCAGCTGCTCCACATTCCCCATTTCTTCCATTTCCTATCCAAACAAGAGGTCTGGAAAGTTATGAAAATATTGAACTCCAGTGCGTTTCCATTTTAAAATAAATGGAAAGGAGGTGTTGGGGGCAGGGGAATTTCGGCAGTTGGCAAAACACAGCACCACGCGCTAACAGGGAGGACTCATCCAGCAAGCAAGGACAATAGCTTGCTTGTGCTGGGCTCCACCACACCACTGTCACACAGGAAGGGTATCTGAAGGTCACAAGGAGCACACTACTGCCCAACCATATTTTCGCAGGAGGCGACATAAACCTGATGGACTGAAGAAACATTACACACTGGACCTTACTGGGAGGCTGGTCATATACAATAAGGAGTTTGCAGCTACAGAGCACAAAGATTTAATGAGCTTCCCCGATTTCTAAGAAGCCCCTTCATCTCAGCCAGGTTTGGGGTTTTTCTTTCTGACTCAGTGCTGTACTACAGCACCTCAGTTATAATCCTAACAAGGCTTCATAACTGGCGTGGCTAATAATTACTATTGAACAATAATGAAACCCAATTAATTGGATTTAAAAGGAAAAAAAAAGTAATTCAAACATTTGCTGTTATGAATAGCGCTCCTAACCAGCCTAAAGAATAATCTGTATTTGTGCTCACTCAGTATTTTTTTGGCATATGGAACTGAACTGACACTTTTGTGAAGTTCTGTCTCACTCCCATAGCATTCAGCCTCAGGACTTACCATTTGCAATTACTGGGTAGAAACAGCAGCTCAAACTCTCTTTTCTTCTCACAGTGACCTGCAAAATCAGAGAGGAGTAAACCATTCTCTACAACTGCAAAAGGAGTTATATAAAAATTTCAATATTAAGAGGAACTTTGCAATGGTACATGTAGTCAGCAATACGAAAACACAAGAGTGAAAAATGGGCCTGCTTGGACAAGTTTTGTGTCATGCAGCCAATAAGGAGCTGATGCTCCTGGCACCCTGCAGTAGCCAACCCAACGCTATTCTCTTAGCTTTAGGGCCCACTTATGACAACACCAACAGAAGAGACTCCAGCCAACAAGAGACTGGCAAGTGGCATTACATTACCTTTAGAATTCCTAATTCTGACCTTTCCCACAGTTCTTCAGGCTTTTTCTCGCACACCCTCCCACTTCTCTTTGAACAGGAATGAATTTTATTTAGAAGTGTTTAGTTTGAGGCACTCTCATCTGTGAGGTAAATATGTACGGTTTTTCAGGTGACTAGCACTTCAAGCTTCTAAACCTCTAAGCAGGTTTGTCAAAATAGAACTTAATACTTCAAGGTACTTAATACTTCAAGGTGTTTCAAAAAAAATCATTCTGTTTTTTTTTTTTTTTTTTCCTATCCTTGTTTCCTCCTCACAGGTTCATAATTGTTATCCATACAGGAGATTTTTAGTAACAAGTACTGAAAAAAAAGAATAGAGACAGGAATTTGTTGGGGAAACACATCGCTTGTGTGGGAACAGCTCTTTAAAAATCTACACAAAATATCCAGATCTCTGTTTTCATGTGTTCCAGATTTCTTTGGTACACAGTCATCACCACTCCACTGAAAGTACAATTGTTTGGTCTCCGGCTTTGAAATGGGTGGAGAGCATGAGATGTTAAGATATAGACCAATTTAACCAGAAGATATTTATCTCACCAAAAATGTCTGTGTCGAGGACTGGAAAAGGATGAAGTAAAGGATGAGTCATAGTATCACCACACTTTCTCAGGTACAGAATTAAATTTTTCTTTTACCTTCCAAAGCAAGTGCCTTGGCCGTGATCACCTACGATGAGAAATAATTCTACTGTTAATAGCAGTTGTCTTAAGCTAGACGTAGGCAGTTTTTAGGAAACATCAAAGCCCAACCTTGCCTTTACAACTGACAAAACACAAAGTTTTTAAAGCATTTCAATGATTCTACAGCTACACTAGTTTCTATGCTTTAGACTCTTTATAATTGTGATAAATATATATTTTTCACACTGCAACCTATGGTACATATTACATAGCTGTCAAAAAAACCAACAACCTTACTTTCTAAATGTAATCAAAAATAAAAGATGAAGGATGTTTGTATATATAGGTATCTGTACTGTATGCAGTCCATGAGGAAAACCATCTGGGAAAAATAGCAGCTGCCAGTCCCCTGGAAAATCTGTAGATTATGATTATATCCATGCTTTTTTACTTATTCAACTGAAAGAGAATCTCTTCCAAAAACTTCACTTACAATCGAATTAAGAAAATAAAAGGAAAAAAGATTTATTTTATTTATTTCTGGTAGGTTTTTGAGGAATTATTTTTCCACCTTTTTTTCTATAGAAATCCAAATAGTGGCAAACATCATAAGAGCTTTTCCAGGTACAAACACTGTAGATGAAATAATAGTTCTGGTTTCACAGAATGGTCTTTCAAGGGAAGTTTTAAATTATGGAGAAGGAATTTGGTCTTACTTGCACAGCTTTTGGTACACTTTGGTGGCAAATCCAAAAATCTGTAGTTACAGTGAGGAGAGTACTGAAATCAATTCATCAGTTCCTCACAACTCTTTGTTAATATTACTGTATCACATTACAATTGCAATGTTCAACCATCCTAGAGATTCTGTAAATTTCTTAATTCCCCCTAAAGTAGCTACCAATGCCAAGAAGTGAATGGCCAGCAGCTCTGAGTTATTTCTGTGAACCATTGCCAACTATATGACAAGAAACACTAACCATTATAATTACAAAGCTTTTAATTTAAAACACTGTTTGGCATTCACAAGTAACACTAAGGGTGTCAGAAACAGAAACCCTCCGAAACCAGGTGTTTAGACCAAAAATACAATTGTTCTGTGTTTTGTAAAAGTTATACTTCACTTTTGAGCCTGCTGACAGACATATTCCTTTGATGTTTACACTACCATTACAGTTTTGAGGAGAGGATGAAAAAGAATCAGAAATGCATTGCAGGGAAATGAGTGCAAGATTTGCATGGTGGCAACATGAAGGACATGACCCGCAAGGGGCAACTTCATCTGAGCAGTTCAGAAGTTGACTGGCAAATTTACACAGTTGGAGAAAGCCAAAGGCTAGAGCAATAGGATAATGGCTACTGTGACATAGGGACAGGGAAATGTATCAGCAAAAGGATCACTAAATATCCAGAGTTTTATTTTACAGTAGTCTCCACATGCTCAGCTGAATTACACAGTCACTGTAGGTACAAACTGCTCGAGATAGAAGGAAATGGAATATTTTACTGCTCTGGGGTAAATGTTCCGTAATCCCTACTGTCATGGCTAACATTTAAAGTCTAAATTGCACCACTGAACAAAACAAACCAATTGACTCCAGGGCTGACAATCTGCTCATTGGACTGCAGAATTCCAGGTCTGATTACTTGAATGTGCTTAACTTTGAACAGTAAAACTTCATACAAAAGTACACTGAACAAAAGGAAAGACTGAAAATTTGTTGACAGATGATTGTCCCTTGAGATTGCATATTATATGAGAGACAGCATGGTTCAAGAGTTGTAAGCAAAAGCAAGTGCAAATCAGCTGGAATAAAGTAGTTCACAATTACACGATTCTTGAAGTACTGTAACAGCATTTTTAAACCAAAATAAATAAAAACATTCTTCAGAGCTTCTCTGGACTGGAGACTGAGACTTTCATTAATTTTTGCCATGACTAGCAGTGGTCAGTAATAATGGTATAGATTAGCCAGTCTCTTACAAAAACAAATAACACTGAGGTGTATTTTGCCATCTTTTCCTAGAAAAAGGAATGATTTTGCATATCAGAAAATTTCTGCTCTGACTGCTGTATGACTTAAATTATAGTTTCTCCACTGTATTTCATTATCTCTGGTATTGAATCTGTGGAACTATGAGTTGGACATTCTTCTCTCTGAGCAAGTGACTACAGACATAATAATTTACTGGTTCCTGGGAAGCTAGGACCATCTCCAGAGAGTGACTGCGCACAGAACAGTCCCCCCAGGGCAGTGGTCAGTGCCCCAAGCTGTTGAGTTCAAGGAGTGTTTGGACAGCACTCTCAGACATAGGGTTTGGACTTTGGGAATTACTGTGTAGAGCCAGGGGTTGCACTTGATTATCCCCATGGAACCCTTCCAACTTTGGGATGTTCTATGATTCTATGCAGGATGTGCTTTTCATAGAATCACAGAATGGTTTGGGTTGGAAAGGATCTTTAAGATCATCTAGTTCCAGTGTCCCTGCTATTGATAGGGACACCTCCCACTAGACTGGGTTTTGCATTAGCAGATGACTTCCAAGTTCAGAGGAAGAATAATGTGGAAATGGTCAGCCCTTTTTGGGATTGTGTAGCTCCCTCTTCTTTCAAAAATTCCATCCCCACGTACCTCGCCTCAGCTTTTATGGAATTTAATTCTTAATTTAAAATTTTAAAAAAAAGAAGAAAAAAAAAAAAAGGAAATAGAGAGAGAGAAAGATGTTAGCAGGACACCACCCTGTGTGAGGAGGTAGGATGCCATATACCTAGAGTGAAAATGCCCAGCCTCACGATGATATGAGTAAACTGAGTCAGCAATTCCTAAAGCTATTTTGTCCTTCCATTCCCCTGACTCCCAAATTTCCTGCAGTATCCCACCTGAAACACACAGCAGTGCTGAGTTCCCATCCACACAGTGGTGAAAGTGTTAGGACAGGGTCACCAAAAGAGATGCAAGCAAACTGCAGAGCACTGCAAACTAGTTTCCAGAGTTCCTGGAAACATACCGTGGCTGGATTTTGTGTTGCCTGGGGGGCCCAGCCACTCTTGTCCCAATTGCTCTGCTTTCCAAGAAGTTGCATTTAGATCGTGTGTTTTTTACATGCCTTCTTTGACTGACTCTGTTCAGTTCATTGGCATGTAGAGGCTGAAATGTCTCTCCTGACCATCACCAAGGGAAATGTACAAGACTTCCTGAGTCAAACACACAGCCTTTACATAGTTATTTCAAAAACAAGGCATTCCTTGCTCTTCTGCAAGGACCTGGAAGGTTCTAGGTTCAGGTGGAATCATCAAATCTATGTCCAAGATCTGATTAATGTAATGGTGACTTAGAAAAGACTTCCTTCAAAATCATGGAAAATTAAATACTTGAAACTTCTTTAGATATGCTAAGGAAGCATCTGGGCCAATGATGGAAAGCAGAGCTCTGTCAAAAGTGATGCTACAGAGACTGAATATCTGTGATACTAAAAAAACAGTGCAAAGGTGCTAGTTTACAGAGAGTGGGACAAGATCAGGACACAGATTGCAAGGATATTTCCAGCTTTCATTTCATACCTAACAAATAATGCAGTCACCTTCATCTTTTCCAGGACCTGGGGGCAATTTAGATTCTGCATTATGCCATTAATGTAACACTTATTGGTCAAAACAGCTTAAAAATATAAACTGGAAGTTAAAAACAATGGCATTTCCCTTTTCCTGTTATTTCTATAATGTTTCAAGCTTCCCAACTTGTAACTTCCAGCACAATCACAGCCCATTTCACAGCCCATTTAGAGTTTCTTCCTCTTTTGGTGAGATAGCGCAACTGGGAGCTAAGAGTATTTAAGAGAAAGAAGAGACCTGAAACAGGCTTGGCTGCTGATATGAAAAGCAGCACAATAGATTATTACCCAGTTTGTGAACAGAAACGTTACTGGATTAAACCCTTCCCCATCAAGTTCCAGCACACTTGCCCACACTGAATAAGTATTAGATTTAAAAAAAATAAGGTCAAATATGCACATGTACACACAAATGGGGCTGCAAGCTGACAGCATGTTCCTGTATACATGACCAACACATCATGAGCTTTCTGGAGTTCAAGAAGCATTTGGACAACACTTAGTCATACGGTCCTGTGTGGAGCTGGGAGTGGGACTTGATGGTCCTTCTAAGTCCCTTCCAACTCAGGATATTCTACAGTTCTATGATTCTATGTCTGTATTTGCATGCACGTCTTTTGTATCCATCCTGCATCCAGCAGACCATTCTTTGTTGTTAAGCAGATGTCAGCATTTAGCTGTATTAATAGCTGATGCTTTTGGAAAAGAATTTCCCATAAAACCATTTTCTTGTCTGCTTATGTGTACCTTGGACGGGGTGCAAGTCATCTGTTTTGCCTCTGGGCATGTCTACATGTCTGTGTAGCACCACCAGAAAGTTCTAGGAGGAGCTGCCACTTGCAACCTCAAGCTCCCCTCCTGCTGTAATCTCCTCTTAGGTAGAGGGAGGTTGGGGGAGCATGTTATGTGCACCCGTGCAAGTACTCACTGCAGAACTGAGCCTGACAGGCAGGCCAGATCATCTGCTGCCAAAGTCAGGAACGTAAAGGGGCTTGAAATGGTGAAAACTTTGATTTTTTTCTCTGAAGAGGGTTTAGAGAACATTTCTTATGCAATGGAGAAAGAAGAAAATAATTTCAATGCAGATATCTGGAATTTCTCATCGTGAAAGAAAAATAATTTAGTTACTTCCAGAAAAACAAACCATTTCTCTTTATGTGATTTTGGAAAAGTCTATGAAACCGCAGTTCTGCTGAAGAGCAGCTCACCTCTTTCAGAAATCTGGTTTTCCTCAGAAGGCTTCTGACGCCAAGACACAGTGCTTGAAGAGGGGCCTTATGTGTGTGCACAGAAAGCTCTGTAGTACCTCTAAGTACCGATATTCTCACTTGCATATGCTGCTGGCAGTGACACTTAATTTACAAATTGTCTTCCAAGTAGCTAACGTTCATACAAATTGACAAGACACTCATCCACTTGCCAGGAGAACACTGACAAGTTTTACAGCTTTGTTGTATCACAGAACCAAATTCAATCTAAAATAGTGAAGCCATTTTCCTCTGATAGCTTAATTAGAGAGGTAGGAACATGTTTTCTCATATTTTCTGCCCACCAAAACCAGATAAATTAGAGCTTGTATATGTAGGATTTTTTTGTTTAATACAAATGTAATTTTTTTTTTTTAATTTTTATTTATTTATTTATTTTAAGCTGCGGGAGCTAAAAATCCTCCAGCTTCTTGCTTTGTTTCATGACAAAAAGTCAAGATTAGTTTCACAGAAATAGTTTGTTCCCTGGTACAAGAAGGAAAAGGAGTAATGAAAGAATGAGAAGATAGAAACAAAACATATACAGCATGTGGTGCACTCTTCAGTTCATTCACAGACTGATTGGCCTTTTGAGTACCTCCTGTAGTGTCGGGAGGGTTGCAAGGGGCAACCTTGCCTGACATTGTATGTGTAGTGTTCACTGCACTCTCATGAAGATGAGTAGGTAAAGGGAAGCAGAAAGGAAGAGAAAAACTCTCAAGACAGAACTTCTTCTCACTGACCAAAACTGCAGCTGTAAAAGACTTAGGTTCACATTTCACCCGACCAGCATTTTTTTATTATCTCAGATCACAGCTTTGCCAACCTGCACCACAGTGCTTGCGGGAGACACAGCCCTACAGGAACAACTGAAGGTGAAACTTGCTTGGAAGTCATCTTGTGTTGCATGTAGCTCTGCTGGATGGTTCATGATGTGGCAAAACTTTCATATCTGGGAGACTTGACACCTAATTTCTTGAAAGTTTCAGAGAATGCTTTTTTCAGGCTTTGTCCATTAGTTTTAGATACAGAATTTCTCAGTTTGGTTTGTCTAACGAAAAGACAATAACAACATTGGTTTTGCCAGCAAAACAAAACCCAAGGTCTGCACCTTCAACAAGTCCATGGTCCAGTGGTCTCACAGGGCCCAGAAATCTTTCCACGGTTTCTATTTGTTTCCACTGTTATATTTACATTTTTGTACTGTGTTTGCCACTTTCTGGCATTGAGTCCTCACTTGGAAAAAGTAAGATGCACTACTTTTCCTTCCCAGGAATGTATACATCATTACAGTACAAGCCAGCTAACTCAATCTGAAAGTACCACCTTGAAAAAAAAGGCATCTTTCCATGTGGGTGGAAGCAGTCTCAAGAATACCTGGACCCTGCAGTGTGTGTACGCTCCACATCAAACTAGTTCAGCAGATGTAGTTCCATTCCTACTGTACATAACAATGTTTTGTTTTCTGACCTTTCTAGAACCCTGCTTTTTATTTCCTCTACAGTGGAGATTCTTGCTTGATTCGTACTGTAGCATTAACTAGAGCTGTAAGTTTTCTTTACTCAGGAGCTCTAGATCTCTTGTCCTGGATTCATGCCACCTCTTTATTCGTATTAATACTTTTCATCTGGTGGAGCTGGAGGTAAAGGGAAGAAAGAGGAGTGTTTGCTGCTCGGCATTACCACCACACGGTTTTCATTTAAAATTAAACAGAAAATCAGATCTTCTCATGTCATTTCCAAATGAAGCCCAGGTGATTCCACACTAGATGTGCCATGCAAAATACTGTGCCATATTTTGTCTGAAAAGGTTAAGAAACCTCAAACCTGACAAGAAAATTGCCTTGTTTACCAATCTTTGAAACAAAGAAAATAGGGAAATAAAATTCCAGTTTTTATTCTTTATAAATCAGCATCTGAGAGAAGTCTGCCTAAGAAACTGACCAACTTTCCTCTCATGTCCTCAGTGTCATTGTTCTGTGGAAAGATTATCTCAAAGATGATTTCAAGAAATAGGTAGTTGCCCTGTGCACAGTTACATGTAATGGAAACCTAGGCAAGCAAGAATAAAGTAAACAAGATGTTTGTCCACAGTAGATAGGACATCAGCACAGAGCAAAGAAAGCCTGGATTCTCATGTCCATTCCTGGAGATGAGGGAAGAAAATAGAATTTGAAATACTCTGGATTCACTTTCAAAACATGAAAAAGTGATTTCCTGTTGCATCTCACTCTCTAACCATGCCCAGGGAACTGGTTAAATAAGTACATTCTTTAAATGAAACTGAGACCATGAATGTGGAATCTGGAAACTGAGTTGCAGTAGATAAACTGGGTTCCTCAGAGTGTTCTGTGTGTCCCAAATATTGCAGTGTGAACACACTACAAGCTTCCCATTTCTTAACTATTAAAGTAAATAATATTTTTAGAGGCAAATATCCTCCTGAAGGGCAATAAACACTGATTAATCAAGAGTACATCATTAAAACAGAAAGGTTAAACAACAAAGCAAAATGGAATTTAAGACGTTTAATAGACTTCAGTTTGTGATCAAATTACTTGAAAGATCGGAATTCCATGACATTCTATACTGCTGCTGTTTTGGTGTCCCAGATGACATAGTCTGTCTGACACACAAGAAAGTATAACCTTAGATTCTCACTACTCATCACAGAAACCAAACAGCAGCAAATTTTCACCTAGAGCTACACATACGAAAGTCCTTGAATATGAAATGGAAGAAAAAGAACAATTGCTGAATGAGTTTCACCTACTTTCTGTTCCATACTGGCTACCTTGTTCTCTGAATCATAGCATTTCCGTGAGCAGTTTCAGTCATTCCAGTGAGTCAGCATAAATTTAGGAAAAACAGTTGTGTATTATCCTCCTCAGCTTTGTTGGATTATAATTTCTGTTATGGTACTTAGCACAGAATCCCAGCATGGGTGAGGTTGGCAGGGACCTCTAAGTCTGTCTGTTCCAACCCCTGCTCAATCAAGGATACCTCCTCCAAGGAGGAGACTCCACAACCTTGTGGCACCAAACCCCTTGGATTTACATACCATTCCTCCCAGTTATGGGTTATCAGAAAGTTTGTTTAGGGTAAACTCTGCCTTACTGTCTAGAATGTTAATGAAGATGTGAAACGGTACTGGATGGATCTCTATTCTTACATAAAATCAAACGTTTTAAGAGAAGTACACATGTAAGTGATTAACAAAAGAACATATCTTCAGCAATTAGTAAGTTATGCTCGTTTATTAATGCTAATTCATCAAGATTTGAGGATCCTGATGGACAAAACGCTGTACACGAGCCGGCAGTGTATACTTTCAGCCCGGTAAGGCCAACAAAATCCTGGGTTATATCAACAGAGAGGTAGCAATAGGGAGGGGGAGGGGATTGTCCCCCTCTGCTCTGCCCTTGTGAGGCCCAGATGGAGTACTGCATTCAGGTCTGGGGTCCCAGTACAAGAAAGATGTAAAGCTGTTAGAGCAGATGCAGAGGAGGGCCATGAGGATGATCAGAGGGATGGAGGACCTCTCCTATGAAGAAAGGTTGCAGGAACTGGGCTTGTTCAGCCTGAAGAAGAGAAGGCTCTGAGAAGACCTCACTGCAGCCTTCCGGTGCTTGAGGGCAGCTTACAGGCAGGAGGAAGAACAACTTTTTACAACAGCAAATAGCAATAGGACAAGGGAGAACGACTTTAAAATAAAGAGAGGAGATTTAGGTTAGGTATTAGGATTAAATTTTTTACTCAGAGTGTTGCGGCCCTGGCAGAGCTGCCCAGAGGAGCTGTGGGTGCCCCATCCCTGGAGGTGCTCCAGGCCAGGTTGGATGGGATCCTGATTTAACGCAGCCTGATCTATTGTTTGGCACCCTGTGCATGGCAGTACGTTGGAACTAGATGATCATTAAGGTCCCTTCCAACCTACACCATTCTAAGAAATTCTATGAAAATTATTCCCACTGACTCTTTTCGCTTGTGTTTTCTAGTAAGAAGAGAAGAGGATTTCTTTTTGACAATGTAGAATACTTTTAATTAGGATCTCAGTAAATTCTACATTTTCTTCATTGTAACACAGCTAATCAGATGTAGATGGCATTCTATAGGATTCTATCATTTTGGGTTCTTCGCTCATTTTCAGGTCAGTATTTTGCACACTGGGAAAGAAAGTGCCCTTTATATTGAACAAAATTTGTTACCTCAGCACTATGAAGGATCTTACAACCTCTTACATGGATAAAGTTCTAAGAAAAAAAAAGAAAAATAAACAAATTTTCCTTTTTCTCTTTAAAAACATTGCCATTGAATGTTACGTGGTGTCCAGAAAGAGACCTAGCTGTGCACAGTCACAACAGTTAGCACTAAGAACTGCTTTTGAGTTTTCTAGCACTGAATTCTTTCTGTAACAACATAGTCTGCTCTTTAAGTGATACAGTGAAAAGACAGAAGAGTACAGGAAAGCACAGATTGGATCCCTCTCCCAGACAAATTTGCAAAGACAAACCAAATTCTCAGGAAGAGTGGTCAGGCACCGGAACAGGCAGGTGGTAGAGCCACTGGCTCTGGAGGTGTTCAAGAGGCATGTGGATGTGGCACGGAGTGAGATGGTTGGCATGGCATGATGGTGGTATGTTGATGGTTGGGCTAGATCTTTTCCAACTGCAATGATTATGATTCTATGATTCTATAATTTGTTCCTACCTTGTCCCATCTCCAATTCTCCTCTTTTTTTTTTTTTTCCTGGTGTTTTTTTCAGATTTCTCCCTGTCAAATAAGTTTACATTCAACCTTTTCTAAAAATTCTTTTATTGACAAAAAGTTAACTTATGATCAGAAATGATGCACAATTCTCTATAGTCATCTATTAGCCTTCCCTGAACATATGCATAGAAAGAATCATAAGGAGGAACACAACATCTGCAAAGCCCAAATTCATAACAAATAAATTATTTTCATACCTTGACCTCAAGATAATTTCTGGATGAGTCAGAAGAGAAAAAAAATGGTTAGGTAAAGGGAAAGACATTTAAACATGTCTCTGTACTGGTCTCTGGTTGAATAAGTTATGTATCTTCAAAAAAGGCATGTGGTATCTACCCTGATGTAGGTCCTAAGTGCATTATCACTTAAGCCATGGGGCACTTTATGAACCACACTTCAAAGAGTTTTCCTTCAGCAGCTGGATGGATTGCTTAAATAATCTTGGTTGTTTGTTCTGGTAAGTGATTCATACACAGTTCTGGGGCAGACCAGACTGTACCTGTTTTACATAAAAAGTGCAGGTTATTTGGGAAACATTGCTTGTTTCTGTGAATCTGACCCACAATGCCTAATGCTATCAGATGAAGAACAGGGCTGGCTTTAACAGTAAGTATTAAATCATTTCAGCCACCTGTATTTCCCTTTTGCAAGTACAGTACTGTCTGCAGTCTATTTCCATTGCTGATAAAAATTCTTCTTTTTACATCAAGTGTTAAGTGTCAGTCTATAACCATGTGTCATGGTTTTATGATTTTTGGTCATCAGTATTCCACACCATAACATCATGTAATGCATTGGGGGTGGGGTTTGATATCTGCCGAATGTTCGTCCGTCGGAGAAGAACTACATTTCCCCAGGAGACTTTGCGGTCAGCAAGGGGATATAACTCCAAGCAAGGTCACCTCATCCTTCTTCTTCGCCTGCTCTTCGCTGTCTGCACTTCGCTGTCTGCACTTCGCCGTCTGTACTTCAGTCACTCAACTGGACTGCACTTCTCACCCCAGCATTGTGGTGAGGTCTATACAATTCAAACAGACTCTCTCTCTCTCTCTCTCTCTCATTGTATTTTACTAATACTATATTTAGTAAAATCATTTGTTCCACCTCAGATCAGTGCTGTTGTTTTCAAGTATTTTGGGGTCCCCTGCTTCCCCTTTCCCAGAGGCGCGGATCCGCAGATCCCTCTGCCCTGCTGGTCACGGAACTGGGCCGGACCAGCCCATAAACCGTTGACACCATGTTACTGCAGGTACAAATAAACAGTTATTCTTCATCCCACAGGCCAAATGCCTGGCTTTTACAAGCACTCATCACCTGAAATCCTGCTGCTGTTATCTGGTGTTTAATGGAGCTGGCTCTACCAGGGGAGAGCCAGAGCTGCCACCCATTTAGGTAATCTTAATTTTCAAGAATAATATTATATATCAAGAAATAACAATGTATGTTGGACGCCAAAATCATGAAAAAGAAGCCAAATATTCTAGAGTAAGCCACAGTAGCAGCACTACCTTCAGAAGAGCGTTTTACTTCCCTCATCTGATAAATTAATGCAAAAAAATAGCTATAAACTTGACAATAAAGGTTTGGGTTAAGACTGTTGAAAAATTCAAAGAAACCAAGAACATGCTGTCTGATTTGTGTCAGAGGCCTGAAAAGCCAAGCTAAGGGATGGTTTGCT
>NW_024962251.1:5177744-5238349 GCF_019238085.1 Lagopus leucura | reverse complement strand
TGATTTGTGTCAGAGGCCTGAAAAGCCAAGCTAAGGGATGGTTTGCTCTCTCTGGCATCTCTTATAGCCCTGAAAACCTGTAAAAGAGGTAAGCCCAAGCCTTCAGACATCTGCCCTGCTTCCTGTTTATGTCCTAACTTTTCTCATTCTTTTTATTTTTTTTTTCCCTGAGGCAAAAAAGAGACCTGTTTCTCATCTTTGGCTAGCGGAGCTTTGTTCCCAAGGCCAGAAAGCTGGCTTTGATTAAGAATGACTCCATCAGGTGAGAGGATAGGATTTCTCACTGGTACAATCTCTAAGAACAACCTTGCAGGAAAAAAAAAAACAGGTTTCCTAAGCCATTAAGAGTTTCATCCATTTAATTAGAGAGAAGGTTCAGTATTATGTGTCTGCTAACCATGTTTAACCCTTAACTGAAAATTATTTTTCTGCATGCAGCAAAATGATCCATATAGGATCCTTCCATACTGAAAAAAATAAATTCATCCTATTTAAAATTGCATAAGATCTCACTGTTTTGAAGACAAGGATAGCAGTGTTTAGTGGTATTTTCAAGCATTTCTTCTCAAAGGGGATCTCTGTCTGCGTGGTAGGGAAAAGTTCAGTACAAAAATCACTGTATTCCATTAGCTAAAGCACACTCACAAAACTCGCACACAAATCTCCATTATTAACTGGGATACAGTTTCTCATTTCAGCCAAGATAAGGTTAAATTAGCAGCCAGGGAGAACTCCAAAAGGATCGCTCTGAAGCTTTATAAGGCTGATTTACAGTAAGTAGTAAAATATTTGCAGAATAGAATATTCAGTATTCTGATAATAAATTCATAAAAATTCAGTAAAATACCTGACCTTTGGAATTGCCACCTTCTGCAAATGGGGCAACAAATAACTTGAATGATCAGGAAGAACTTACTGCAAAATTATTCTGTAAAAAAAAAAAAGTCTCTGTAATACTGACTTGATCAATGTTGAGAATTATTCACTACAGCAAGTTAATCATTGTATAACTGTTACTATTCTGCAGTAAATCAGTAGGAAATTTGCCATCAGCCTCAAATGATCAGAAACACTACAGCTCACAGACAGATCAAAAAAGAAGTGACAGCCATACATTAAAAATAAATTACATTATTTTCAGAAAAATAGCTTAGAATCAAACCCTTTTTCTAGAAAATCGGGCACTTGTTTTATAGAGTAAGGCACAGTTCATTCTAAATTTTCATTAGTCACCTGCTAGTAATTCCTCACTACCGTCCATAAATGTCCACACAAAAAGCAACTTTGGTTAAACAGTCATAGAATCGTAGGATCATTTGAGTTGGAAGGGACTTTCAAAGGCCAGCAAGCCTAATTCCCTTGTCCTAGTTCTCTACAGAGACATCAGGCTGCTAAAACCCCAGTACAGCCTGACCTTGAATGTCTCCAAGAACGAGGCATTCACCATCCCTCTAGACAATCTGTTCTAGTGCTTCACCTTTGTATTTTGTATTATTGTAGAAATTACTATTGTAAAAAAACTTTTTTTTCTTATATCCAATGCAATCTAAGTGTCTCCTCATTTAGTTTGAAATCATTTTTGCTTGTCCTGTCACAGCAGACCCTGCTAAGGAGTCTGTCCCCTTATTTCTTCTGTCTCCCTTTTAGACACTGAAAGGTGGCTCTCAGGTCTAACTGATGCCTTCTCCTCTCCAGGCTGAACAGCCCCAGCTCTCTCAGCCTGACCTGGTAGGCAAGGATTACTGTTGAGGTCCTCCTCCTCAGGATGCGTTCCATCAGGCCCATGTCTCTTCAGTACTGAGGTCTCCCAGTCTGGACACAGTAGTCCAGATGAGGTCTCACCAGCACAGATTAGAGGGGCAGGATCACATCCCTCATCCTGCCGGCCACACTGCTTTTGATGCAGCCCAGGATACAGTTGGCTTTCTGGGCTGGCTCATGTCCACCTTATCATCCACCAGTAGTTCCAAGTTCTTTTCAACTATCCTCTATCCTATTTTCCCATGTTGTTTTCATACTAGGGACCGCCATGAATCTGGTACAGGACCTTGCACTTGGATCTCTTGAACTTCATAAGGTTCATTTGGGCCCATGTCTCAAGCCTGTCTATCTGAACAGCATCCTATCCCTCAGGTGTGCTGACAGCCCCACACAGCTTGGTGCCATCCACAAACTTGCTGAGGATGTAGTCAATCTCACTGTGGATCTCACCAAGGAGGAGAACTTGTCCATACTAAGCCTTCAGGGACATCACCCATCACTGATCTCCATCCACATGTTGACCACCACTTTCTGGGTACAATCTCATAGCCAGTTTCTCACCATCAAGCAGTGCATTTGTCAAACCCATATATTTCCAATTTCTAGAGAAGGATGTTATGGGGATCGTGTCAAACACCTTACCACAGTCCAAATAGACTACATTCAGTGACTCTTCCCTTTTCCACAGAAGCAGTTACACCATCATAAAAAACCACATGGTTGGTCAGGGAGGACATGCCATTGGTGAAACCGTGCTTGTCTGTAACTCCTCCTTGTCTTTCATGTACCTTCATACTGCTTTCAGGAGGATCTTCTCTATCATCTTTCCTGGAACAGAGGTGAGACTGACAGGTTGATAGTTCTTTGGGTCATTCTTTTAATCCTTTTTAAGAATGGGTGCTATATTGCCTTTTTTTTTTCAGGCACCAGAATCTTCAACTGACTGCCATGACTTTTCAATATCATCAGGAGTGTCCCAGTGACTGTGTCAGCTAATTTCCTCAGGACTCTGGGTTGCAAAACAGTTTTTATTGAAATCTTGTGTTGCTTCTGACTGGAGGCTGCCAACAGGGTGTGTGTAGGTGAGCCATTAGGGCATTTGATAAGGATTTTGAAGAGCTGGTGATTTCAGCCCTTCCCTGATAGCCCCACACTGCACAATATGAAGCCTCCCTTCTCACTGCTATCTTTAAAGGTGGGTTAGCACAGGTGCATACGCTTTATGCAAAAAACAGCTCTGGGTGCTCCACAACGTCAAGAGGACATGTGCAGACCAGGCTTGTACAACACTGTTCACAGACAGTTGTTTAAGAGTGTCAGATTATTACAGCATTTTCCTCTGAAGGAGGATTCTTCCCTCATTAATCTTCAAGAAACAGTGCAATACATTCCCAGGGACCATTCACCTCTTTCACGTGTAACCCTTTGCATTCCAATTTCCAAAGGAAAAATGAAGGAAGGAAAGAAAAGGAAGTTTTTCAGTTATCAGCTAAAAAATTTCACTGAAGAGAATTAGAAATACCACTCAGTTCTTCTAGTGAAATCTTCAGTTTAAGATGCCTTAAAGGGAAAAAGATTATCTTAAGCATAAGAATATGAGAAACTCTTCAGAAACTTAAAATTGTCTTCTTAAGTAATGCACTTAGCCATGACCACATGGATTGGTGAACAAATGGAATATTATCAGTTCAGTGCAAGTTACTGTGAGCTCACTGCCTCTTCTTTTAAAATAAAAACTAAGATCCCTTAACTAAAAATTGCATCACTCAATTTTTAATGTCCATTTTTAGTGTCCATTTAGGCTTGTCTACATTCTTCACAGTTGGAGTATACTTTTGTCTCACGAAGAGTTTTTCCTCCCAGTCTCACTGTACTTCTGCGCACAGTAATGAAATTAAGCAGGCAACAGAACAGTGGAAAAGTGCTTTTGTCACATTCTGCTCCAGAAACCCACACAGCCACATGCATATGAACTAAGTCATGTGATTTGTCTCTCATGTTCAGAAAGAAGGACAGATGAAAACAGGTGAGGAGCACAAGGGTCAAGAAGTCAGATGCAAAAATTACTTACTATGATGAGAGTCACCCACAAGACACTCAATTATATATTCAGTTGCAGACATAATCTACAGAAATCAACTGAAAAGCACTGTGGCAAGAGACTATGTCCTCAGTCTTTATTTAGTGAGCTTTAATAAAACCACATAGGATAATTCCCTCAGTGTCACCTCACAAGCTTTTGCTCTATTTTCTTTCAAAGTTACCATGCTTAAGGTTCATTAAAAGTATTTTCCTCTGTAATTTTCTCATTATCAGCTCAAGTGATAGGCATCACTGCATGGTATTTGATTGCCATTCATCATAAAGCCTAAGAGCATGCGTGACACAATTCAGTAACCAAATAACTTCTGCTAAATATATACAGAGGCTATGCTTGAGGCTACGGTTTCTGCAACACAAATAGCCAACTATATTTTCTTTACTAAGAGACGAGGTTTTCACTTCACTGGCCCAGTTATCAAGCGTTGGCAGTTCATGTCAAGCAGGATGCATACGCCCCATACTGTAAGATATAGGAAGGTGTTCATGACTCCAAATAAACTGATGACAAGTCTGTGGGTTGCAAGTACCATTTTATCCCGAAGCAGCTTCTCTCATGGTAAAAGATATCGTGGTGTAACCTCCCAAATCCAGGTCAACACAAAGAATTTCGTGAGAAGAGCATATGTGGAGATGGAGAGGCAGAAGGGAGAAAACAGGACTGGGATTCCAACAAATCACTACTTTCAGCAAGATCTTGTCCTCAGAACATCCAGAACATGAGAAAATGTTAGATGTCTGATGATGCACAGCCCTCTCACTAACTGAGTACAACATCGGACTGTGACATCTGCAGTTTGCACAACGTGCTGTGTTATCTCTACTGACTCCAGGCTTCCACTCTCACTGCCCAATATTTAATTTAATTTTATGTAATTTATATTAGTTTTTTCTCCTTGGACCAGTTCCAGTGTCTTCTCTTGCCAAGTCAAAGTTCTCCACGCCTCAAATCTTCCCCTGTTCCTTGTTACACTGAAAAGTTAATTCAGAACTACAGCCCCATCTGAAAGTGTTAGTCTCTCCACTCTAATATTTCCACTATGCATTTTGCCTTTCTTTTACTACTATTTTCCAGCAGTCTCTTTCACTCCCATATCTAGCCCTAAGTAGTCTCCATACACACACAGATGTTTAGCTGCTTTACCTTGGTATTCAAAGCATCTTTTCAATCCACTCTAATAATGCAGTCAGTGGGAGCCAGGAGAAACTCCCTGAACATACCTCCCACAGCTGCAGCTCCAGCTGCAGTTATTGCTGACTCTGTTGAAGACAGAATTATTAGGCTTGGCCAAAGATACAGTATTGAAGACCAGACAAATCCACCAGATATTCATCAAGAAAGTTTATCTCAACACTAAGACCATCATCCTGTAAAAGTTAAGCTCCTTCACAAGCTGACAGTAGACTTATACCAAGAACAAAGACGTTACATGGATTTCAGCTTTTTAGCATGAACAGGACATAGTATTTTGCAAGCAACTATTGTTGCTTGCAAAACAGATCCCTCTCAGAACAGATCAAGCCATTCTGTTTTCTCTTAAATCTTGAATTGAGCTTCCTAACACCTTGTTCTTTGAGGAAAGTTTAAGCCTGAGATTTGTCTCAGACTGTCTTATCATTCTGTGAGTTACAGCAGCCTTTCATATTTGTCGTCCAGAGGAAACAGAGGAAACTTCATCAACAGTCAAGTCACATGAATTGTGCCAAGGTTACAAGGACAGAATAATTTTCTTTACAATGTACTGGCCACAGTATTTTGCAAACTGTGAGCACTTTTTAGTTGTTTTCAGTGAATGCAGGGATTACCAAGAAGGAGGTAACAAGGCAAGCCAAGAGTTTTTCCATATGGTCTTGCAGCAGGGTCCTGTTGCTCTTTGACCATTAGGTGTCAGAAAGCAAATTTACTGAAAGTTTCTTCCTAAGTCTGACTTCCCAACTTTTTATCAATTGAAGGCAAACTTCAAGAATATATTTTGACAATACTGTGAAAACAGGAAATTATGTACCATAAATTGCACAGAAGAAAATAAATGAAAATTCTTGGAGGAATGTTAAGGCTTTTACCAAGAGAATAACCCATAATATAGCTCTCTAAGTTGGGTCAATGGGAGTAGCTATTTTCAGAAAATGAAGCAACCTAAACCATGCACAGGTTTTAGCTATGACAACTTTGATTTTATAGTCACAACAGCGTGTGAGTTTTATAAAACAAAAGAAAAATCCTTTCAGGGCAGATTCTTTTCACATTTGAAAAAACAAGAAGCTCAACTTGGGACAACGGAAGTAGTCCACGCAGTCCAGGGCAGAATACATACAGTGTTGAATAGTCAGAGACCCAAGGAACTAAAGCTGATGTTTAACAGAGATTCCAGCAGAAACGGAGAGGAGTATGAATCTAAACATGCCTAGAACATATAACAAGAAGCTCACTGTAGTCCCTCTGATAAGAATAATAATTTATTTTCTAAGGGCACAGCAGAAACCAGTGCTGGTTTCCTTCTAAAGACCAACTACCAGCTTGGCCCAAGATTCAAACTGCAGAAGACAAGGCAGAAGTCAGGCACAGTGTAAATTGCTTTGGAGTTCCAGGAAATTATTCTATCATCAAAGATCATCACAAGCCTCTGTTACCAATATACACGGAAGAAGCAATGGTCTCAGCATTGAGCGCAATGAGATCTAGAAGACCTACTGTGAACTATGTAGAATTCTGGTTTACAGTATTAAACATTCTGTTTCTTTGCATGCTGGTATGTTCCCAAGTTCAGTAAAGTTATGGACAAGACAACTTTTAAATGTTATCTGTTTCTTCCTGTTTCATTTGTCTTGGATGCACAAATTGTCTTGGATGCAAATATATCCTCTGCAGTTCCTGACAGAGCTCAGACATAGGCTGGGCAGAGGCACCTACAAGCATATAAGCTTTTATTTTGCATCTAAGTCTTGTCTATTTTCCTAGGCTAACTGGCTGTGTCTCCCAGTGTAACAGGCTGCTGGCTGTACAGCACATAAGCCACAACACCTTCATCCACATTTTTCACTGGAACCAGTTCAAGACGCTGCTCTCCAGAAATCTGGTCTTGAGGGCAACACAGTCTCGAAGCACAAGCTCTGCTGCTTCAGCAACCAAATTCTCTCCTGAAAACTTGATACAGTATCATTCATCCCAGAGCAACAAGCTCTTGAACAGGGTGAAAATAGAGGACCTGAAGAACTCTGAGGAGTTCTCAATATGAGCAAATATTCAATGACCCGCAATGATATGCTGTCATGGTAGGTGATGCCTCCACTGCACCCACAAAGTCAGCAAGGCTGTGGAAGCTTGGGAAGCAAGTATTCAGCTACATGGGGCCTTGGGCAGGGAGCCACTGAGAAACGGTTCATTTGGCACATAGGCTGCATCCTGGGAGGAGATTAAAGCACACCGGTACCTGTGTTAAGATGACACTGGCACAAGATACACCACTAGCAGGAAAGATGGCTTTGACTTCAAGGTAAGGCAGCCAAGGCCATCACGGAATGAGAAACAGACCTATCACCAACGTGGGTCTGTCAGGACACTGTGAACTAGGGGAAACTGAAGAGCACAAAGATGATTCCATGCAAACATCCACAGGTTTGTGACTAGTTGTGTCCTCAGGTGCCCTAGTGAACAAACTTTTAGTCCTCTCAGCTAAGCTTAATAGAGGCTGTCTGCGTGAACAAGAGTAAATGTACACAACACAGCCACAATCACAGGCACATTTTAATAAAGAATTGCAGAGGAAAAAAAAAACTGTTTTTTTTTTTTCAATGGTACTTTTTAATCAGATGGTACTGATTAAATATATTGTCCATAATTTTAGATTTCTTCATGAACTCCTTTACAGTAAGTGTATGCTGTTGCTCAGATGCATCCCCAAGCATGCTTCAATACACATCTGAGTTGAAGAAATATTCAAGAAATACAGTGTATTTCTTCTGTATTAATTTCCTTCTAAACATAAGGCCTCTTTTCTGTGATATCAGTTACTGATAGCAAAAAAACATGTCTGTGATCTCTTAAAATCACAATTAATTGCTAACTGTTCATTCAGTTATGCGGTACAAGCGTGACTGTTTTGATTATCTGTCTCAATGGCTTTTATCAAAGTGACAAGAGTTTTCAATCTCAGCGATTTTTAGGCACCAATTTAATGGAACAGCATCCAAAAGAGTGACACAAAGATCTGCTGAAGTGTGAAACAACAGAGCTAACTAACTGAATCCACTCCCCATGTTAACAAACGAGAATAGCCCTTTCCTGGAAAGACTAATGGTACTTGGAAAAATACAAAACTAAACACAAACACTGCAGCCTTTAAAATGAGGTTGGTAGCATCATGTAGTACAAGCACTGAATCAGAAAGCTATGGTAGGTAATGAAGTAAATTTACAGTAGGCAATGGCAAGTAATGTGAGGCTGCATTTCAAGCACCTCGCACTGAAGAGCAATCCCTTGGAATGACTGGCACTGTGGGCGCAGTCTGGTGGGCATTTTGCCCTGGATTCTGGGTGCTGAGGTGTCACAGGACCACCCTGGCCATCCCATGTGATCTGGTGCAGGAATCTCCTCCAGCAAGTGGAAGCATTTCACACAGTGTACAGCATAGGAAAGCGGTGTCTGACACATTATCTATGTTAGTCATATGCTCACACGCTCATTATTAAGAAGACAGTTACAGAAAGAGTGGGGTTAAGAAGGAAACCTCCCAAGAAATCCAGAAGCACAGGTAAAGCAAATGTGAAGGTACTCCCTGCTTTACAAAGCATTACACAGCTTTGTCAGGCACAAGGGACAAAACACTGTTTGGAAGGAACTGATATCACTGCTAAAAGCAAACAGAAACAATTCAAGAGAGAAAAGTAGTGAAATGATACTGCCATAATAAGACAACACTGGCACCCAGTGGTATTCGAAAGAGATCGTGCTTGTATTTTTATTCCTTTTCTTAAAAGCAGTGGTTATGTTTGAAATAAGATTTCTGATGCATCTTGGTTACGAAACTTAGACATTCTTTGCACTAAGACCTGAATGAAGACTGAAATGTTACCAAACAGAAGAGCAGAAAGGTTTTTTTCAGTTCTTCTTGATTCAATTTTGGTATTCACCAGTGGCAGCAAAAAATTAAAAGATTCAGGAGTATTTGAGTCCAATAGATTTAACAGCAGTCAGGAAGAGAGACCTCCAGTCTCTTCAGATTCTGTGCAGGTTCCCGTACCAGGATGTCTGTTTTTCCACAATAATATCTTTCCAAGCTAGAGGATTTGTTGAGCTGATAATCCTGTCCTTAACTCACACTTATACCATGTCCTATTTTACTGTTTAGCTCTGAAAGCACTAAGCACAAGACAACAGACTCCCCTGATCTTTCTTTGTGTTATGATAAGAGGAGTGGATTATCTTTGAGTTATGCATATATTCTATTAATATTCCAAGGGAAAATTATGAGGAAGAGCAAGCAACATATTTTTAACTTATTGTTTGTATCGGAATACACAGTGTTGTGGCAAGGCAGCTTTTCCTAATTTCAGTGGTTGCCTTATTCAAACAACACATTCACAGTTGCAGAGTACCAGTTAGGAAATGAAGTAAACTGAAAAAGAAATCTACATTGTTAAGGGCAAAACATAAAAAATAAAGACCAAAGGCATCTGCCACCCATCTCAAAAGGAATCAGGTACGACCACGTTCACAGCTGTAAAAAACACTGCAGGAAGAAGTTCTACACATTCTGTCCTTTTGTAGTAACATGGATATGGAATCCAGTTGGTTTTTTTTTTCCACTTCTTTGAAGCTTCTTGAGCCAGTGTATGTCACCTGAAAAACCTATGCTCACAGAAACAACAGGGAACAGCCAGTGCTTGATTTGTATTAGCACTTTTGCACAGCAAGGGGCAACCCAAGGCCTGCCCTGACTCAGAAAAAGTACAAGCCAAAAGGACTAGGAAACTACATCTTTTGATGAAAGAAAGTAACAGGTATAGGCTTGTTTATGCAGGCCTTAAATAATAGCAAAGAGTAGCAACATTAAACAGGGAACAAAGCTGGACAAAACACGTAGCTCTACAGTGGAATGCAAACATTCAGTAGAATGCTGCATGCAAGCAAAGAAAAAGGCTCCTCTAGAAATACGCCAGCAGCCATAGCACTGTGAAGAGCTTTTCCATGCTCAGTGCTGAATACAGGCAGTGTACTTACAATACAGTGGCTGGATGTGCATGCACATGCCCCATGGCAGGCTACAATGAAAAAAAAATTGAGTCCTCTGCAATCTGTGCTGCCACTCTCACCTGCGGCTGTGGGAAAGCATTTCATTCAAGGCTATATTTTAGCCCTCTCAGAGCTGGTGGGTGACTGAAGCAAAAGATCAGCGGCTTTTGTGTTCGAGACTTTTCCACCCAACAGCATCATTTTCTGGTTGCTGCAGACCTCATCTAGGCTTTTCCTATCAGCAACATTATCCTAAAAGCTTCTGCAGACCATTACCAACGAAGTGAACTTAGTAATGTATATATTTGGTTTTAACACTTCTGTCCCCAAATTCAGGCTTATTAAGCATGCACCTAAAAGCAAACCTCCCAACAATGTATGGATTTGAAATTCTGATCCCTCAATACTCTTACGCACAAATGTAAACACACTGCTTAACTGGGACCTTTACTGAAGGAGCAATAAAAATAAAAGTTCACAAAACCAAACACTAGAAACCTTACTGACATTCCAGTCTTAACAACCTTTGTCAAATTCAAAAATAATCTGGCCTCACATCAATACAGAGAAAAGAAAAATGTAATTACCACTTTTTTCTGCTTGGCAAAACAATAAAACTGGATGGTTCTGTTGAATTAGAGAATGACAGGACAGAGAAGCGTACAAGATGAGTCTTGTAACAACTTGAAATATCCCTGTCTATCTACCAGCTTGGTTGTTGTATTTTTATTTATTATTTTTTATTTTTTTCCAAGAACAGCTCAGTAACATAAGTGTTCTCATTTACTTCCATAAGGAAAGAAAGAACACAATAGCTCCAAGTGCATTCCAGGAAAATGTCTTAGACTCAGACCTGCATTATAGTAGACAATGCAGCTGCCATTGGCAGAAAGTGACAGGGCTCACTTCATCAGCATGTATTTTATCTCTTACTGTTTTCTCTTGAGCACTCACACCTCTTTCAGACAGAAATGTTTTTGGTTTTTTTTTTTAAATTCAATTACAAAACAAACGAAAAACAAACCAAAAAAAAACCATAGTAATTTTTTTTTTTTACCCATTTTTTACATTTGACTGGTGTTTGGGATCATAAATTCCACTGTATTAAATGTCCTTCAAGGACAAGACCAGATGTCTTCATGTTTACAACACATTATCTTGGCATAGCTTTTCAAAACAAAGTTAGTCCTGGAAAATCTGAATGTGAGTGCTTTCATGCAAGTGGCCTTCAGTGCCTCTGTTGGTCCAGGCTGTTTGAAACCATGTGGTTTTAAATCAAGTACCCAAGTGTCCATTCTGATCACAACATCCCAATGTACTCTTTACTCTGGAAGCTAGCTTTGTCTCTCATTCGTTTGACAGTCTCTTATCTCACTGCTTGATACACCAACCCCCTATAAAGCTTTCATGCCCATTTATGATGGCTCAGGTTCATTTATCCTACTTACTTCCTCCAAACTAGTTTTGCAATGAGTTCATAACTCTGACAGACAAAGAAAATTTCTTTAGCTTAGGAGGCAAAGGAACACTGAACAGTGCTCCTCAGTCATGTTTCAGTTTCTCCCTTCATCCAAAACCTGAAGGCATAATCTGTTTCTTGGGGGGGAGAAACTAGATTTCAACAGGAGGTTTTCAGTGGCTTGCAAGATTGTAGATGTAAATGTAGGGTTTTATTTACTAGATTCAAACATTCAGATAGAGTTTTGTCTTCTGTATTTGTCGTAAGGCTTGGGAACAGATTTTTTTGTTGTTGCTAGAAAGATACAGGTCACGAGGATTCAAAAAACCTCTGGTGTTTTCAAGGGACTATGTTTTATTGTGGTTGGAAAAAGTGATTGTTGACATCTAAAATGCCAATATCTGAGATAAATTTGCAAGGATCGATGGAATAGAGAGCTGTAACACAACTCAATTTAACAGATAACCTGTAATCTTACTGGAGCACTTCTGCATACAGCAAGTGACTAAACAGATGTCACGAACCCTGAGTTCTCTGCTACTTATGGCACACAGTAGTCCCTGTTCCTTACGCATTTCAAGTTATTTCTGAGAAATCTCTTAAACTCTAATATATGCTTCCAGATGGAATTACAGCATCTACCAATACAGAAAGCAAGAGTCCTAAACTTGTGGCAAAGCATTTTGTGCTTTTCAGGTCCAATAATTATACCTTGATTCACTGAAAAGCAAACAGTTATTCCAGATCGCAAAACAGGATTTTGTTTTGCATTACTTTTGCATTACTTACCCAGACCCCTTTTCTTTTTTTGTAACTCCCTTTGATCTGTTTCTTGTTACAGGAAAGCATAGCTTTGCTTTATACTGTCTAGACTCACTTAAAATCAAAAGCAAATAAAAATCTATATTAAAGTAAAACCCTAGGTGTATCTTTTTTAGACCAGTGGAACCTATTTTGGGACTTAGCTAATCTGGAAGTAAAGTCTTAGTAAAGAGCTTTTTTGTTAGTGTGCTTTTCCCCTTAAGTTTTTAATTTTAATCAAGAAAATCAAGGTCTTTTGAGACAATATTGTACAGATGTCATCTGGCTGTTCAGGACAGTGAGTTCTATAAAGCAGATTTTCAGAAACTGCTGATTTTGTAATGTAAGGGTTGCTTCTGTTGTTCATTTGATGATCAACACAGGTTTTGCTTGTTCACTGTTTCAATTTTTACTGTATTACTGAGTCTTGCAAGGCCACAGTTTAGAAGGCTGTGGTTTAGAAAACCATAGAAGTTTCAGGAGCTCAGTGTTGCATGAATACTACTTGTGCTATCACAGTAAATGATGCAGCAGACAAAGTGAGCTGGAGAAGCAAGCTTTACATGTTGAAAAAAAAAAATGCATCAAAGAAAGCCTGGTTTCAGAGAAACTGTAAAGAAAACAGAGAACTGGAGTAAGGAGCTTGACAGTGCTGATTTTATGGCAGCACTCCAAGCAGCAGCAGCTTTACCTCAACCTCAACCCATCTTTCATCCTACTTCACTAGGCAGGGTCAAAATTTAGACACTTATGTGTTTTGCCCTCTCTGGGAAAGTGACAGTCCATCAGGAGGTACAGATGGAAGACTCATGGGAACAGCTCCGAGAAAGAGTATTTTCTCAGAGTGTCTTCACGATGGGGTATAGCTGTGTGCCAATAAGTCATGTGCAGAGACAGGGCATCACAAAATTGGCCAGAATTGACGGGTTCCTCACTTTTCTAAACTGAATGGCAGCCTTATCCAAGGACAGGCGTAGCTTGAATTGTTAGGCAGTAAGTGGACTAACAGAAAGTACACCTCCTGGCCTTTCTCATCATCATAGCTGTGCTTTTTCACTCTGACTGCCTCTTAAAGTCTAGATAGTTTGCAGCACGTTTCCTGCAAGCCACGAGCAGGCAGGAGGAAAACAAATCTATTCCCAGAGTCACTCCTCTGCTCTTTGCAGAACCAAAAGGAAAGGCAACGCTCCAGTAATTTGGTTGCCATGTCAGTTACCTCAGCCAAACACTGTGCCATGATTTTGAATTAAACAAAATGACGTGGCTCTGTCAAACATATTACCATGCAGAAATAAAAAACCTATTTAGATTTTACTGTTCAAAATCAGAGAACTTGCAATGCTGCCATATCCTGGAGAAAAGCAATTCAGATAGCATGGAAAATACATAAATGCACTACTTAAGTAACTTAGTGACTGTGCTAGTTTTATAACATTCAGAGACATGAGAGTGAAGGACATCCCTGAGCCCTCTTCTAAAATGAAACAAGAATCTTCAGAATGGTTTCACAATGACTTAATGGTGGCTGCTATGCAGTAGAAAGCTCACAAGAACAGCGTGCATGAGCTTTTCTTGAAGTGCTCTACTCAGTAGAACCTTTGTTGTATCATTTATTCATGTCTGCTACTCCCGACACCCTTAAACGATCATGATTCACAGCATGCTCCAAATGCCTATAGCTCAATAATTTTATTCCGTCCTGTCTGGGACAGAGGAAGAACAAAAGCTGGACTAAGTGCAGAAGGAGCAGTGCTGCATGTGTTGATTTGTATGCACACATAAAAGACATATGACCATGTATACCTTCCCTTTGATGAATGTACAAGTTCTGCCTATAGAATCTCAGGATCAAGCCCAACTCACTGTCTGGTGAAAAAATTGCCAAAATGCTCACATCCAACACAGTCATTATACTGAACAAGTTTTATACATTTTTTAAACTACGTTTGGATGTATAGATCAAACAACTCTGAATACATATCTGCATGGGTTCAAGCACGTGCACAGGAATGTAAGCATTTTCTAGAAATAATTACTAAGGCAACTGGAAATGAAACCTTGACTTTTTGAAGTTTTTTGAGCAGATTAAAAGTATCTTTTTAAATAGAATTATTTTGCCCTGTAATTTCTAAAGTGACAAGCTGATTCCAATTCATCTTAGCAGAAATTGAAAGCTGTCATTATCTAGCAGCTACTTACTGGCCCATTTGAAATGAACTGACTCAGTTAACTTGGCCCAAGCAGGCCTGTAGTCATGAAAATCATAATAATTTTTACCACTTAACAGGGAACAGGGATAAGTGATCAGCACATGCTGTAATTTCATTATGGAATGCAGTCTTGGTCTGCCACTATCCAACAAATGTATTTTAAACTGTTTCCATTGAAAGAATTTTGGAACATTTTGTACAGTATTAATTCTCACTTTTTTTTTTTTTTTTTTAAGTGAGAAATCACAAAATAAATCTAGCTAAAATTTTGTATCTTGATGGATGACATCACAGGAACCTGTTGCCGCATACTTAATTCTTTACCAAAGAGTAAGATGAAATACAGATTCACTCACACTTACAGCTGTTTTGTTTTATCCAGCGGTATTTACTAAGATACATAAATGATTTATTTCTAAACAGTTGCTTCCCCTTTTCATTAGCCAGGCAGCAGGATCACTATACTCCAGGTATATTAGCTGCCTGTCGAAGAGGAGCCCAGCATACGTACGCAGCATGCACTTCTTTATATTGTGTATTTCTCTTACATCTCCAGTGATGAGCACTTGGCAACAGAAAAAAACTGGTTATTAGGCAATTAAAGTTTTGCTTTAAACTTGCACAGAAAATTTCCTTGACCTCCTATGATTAAGAAGACATTAAAAATGCAACACAAGCAGAGTCACGCATTTCTGTATATAGCACCACTCATATTAGTCACATATCTGAAGTTATGTAACAACTGAGACTGCTGTATAATAAAATGTAAGCAAAGCTAAGGGCCTGTTTAAGTCAGATACCACTTGCTGTGTGCATATCCATGTGGCAGCTGTGTTTCTATAGCTGCTTAAGTTTCTTTACTTCAATATTCACCTGCTTTTTCAGAACATGTATAAAGACATTACACCAGCTACCAGCAAATGAGAAAAAAATTGTCTTCTTAGCACTTGTCTAGCTCTTAATTTATATTTTTTCCGAGCACATATATACAACATACAACTTGGCAATTCCTGTGAGTTTAAAAAGTAATGTATACTTATCTATATAGTACTGAAAACACAGAAACTGCATACTCAGAAAGAAATGCTAAAGGCAGCTAAATTTAGGTCTAATCAAGCATTTTCCAGCTGCTAGAAAAGCTCTGCAGCTTCATGTTTATCTCCAGAATTGTCCCGACACTGTTTTCAGTGAGTTTTATTTGTATCACACAATCAGCTGGGGACACACTGCCACAATTTACAGACTGAGTGGCACGTACACTGTGAAACACCCTAATTTACCTCACGAACTGAGGGGAAGGTTCCCCTCATGCTCCAGGGGAGATTCAGATTGGATATTAGGAAGAATTTATTTTCAGAAAGAGCAGTCAGGCATTGGAACCGATTGCACAGAGAGATGGTAGTCACTGTCCCTGGGGGACATGTTCAAGAAACACGTAGATGTTGCACTAAGGGACAAGGACAATACTGGTGGTAGGTGGGAAGTTGGACTAGGTGATCTTAGCAGTTTTTTCTAACCTTAATGATTCTATGATTCTATGATACTGAGGTACCACAAACTGCAGCTCTGCCTTAAGAGATTACAGATTTCTTCCAGATTACCTGCAACAAGAAGAGTGAACAGAAGCACCAGAGAGACTGCTAGACAGCTAGCACCCCTTAATCATCCTCGGTACTCACACTACTGACTAGTAAACAGTACTGCTAACTGGAGACCGTTCATCTTAATACTATTTTCTTGAGTTTTCCTGAGCAATATATCCATTCCTTTCCAGAACTGTAGGATTTTTAAGTGTGAAACCCAAATCATCAATTTGTCCTCATAGCATCAACAGAGGAAAACGCTAGCCAAGTATAAGGAAAGTATGCCACAGAAGCAACCTGGTTCACCTAAGAGGGGGAAATTATCTATATGCTCCACAGCAAAAACAGACATTTAAAAACTGCACTTCAGGTCTTTGCTTTACTGAGCAATTCTATCCTCTTTTGGGGCATTTCTTTGGAAAGAGGCCAGAAAATGGAGGACCAAAATACTCTCTAATGGGTGTCCTAGTTAAAAAATGTGTTTATGATAAAGCTGGAGAGAAGACATTGACGTTTTTATCATGTTGTGTTACTTCAGCAATAACATCTGGGATAAGTTACTGTATGCTTGGTACCAGACCTGTATTTGTATTCTATGAAGTGAATATTACCAGTTTACTATGTGTTCCTATTTGGTTTAGTCTACTGGAACTGACGCAGATGCTAATTCTCCAGAAATTCCAGAAGAAAAGACAACTCCTGAACCTACGGCCTCTGTGGGTTTATTTTGTTTTTATTTGTTTTTGTTGGTGTTCTTGTTTTTCTTTCAGAGAAAGTCTGTGCAAGTTAGACCACACCACACAGTGTACATTTTTGCATGAAGAAATTTTACTGTGTGATAACAACCAGTATGTGTTTGGCTCTGTAAGCACTATCATGCTCTTTCAACAGAGATAGAAGAGAGAAAAAGAAAGACATGTTCTTCCTTTTCTGTCAGTTGACAAACAGATTATAGAGTTGAGCACTGATGGATTTTTGCTTTCATGCTGTGAATTATGCAGTATATCACCGAAGTAAGGAGGAAAATACACAAGAGGCCCATTAACAGTCAACAGTATTAGAGAGGTGACTGTCGCTCTGTACTCGGTACTGGCGAGGCTGCATCTCAAGTACTGTGTTCAGTTTTGGGCCACTGCTACAAGTCATTGAGAGGAGGATGGTCACAAAGCTGTTCACAAAGCTGGTAAAAGGACTGGAAAACTAATCTTATGGGGAGCACCTGAGGAAACTGAGTTTGCTCAAGGGAGACCTCATCATTCTCTACAACTCCCTGAAAGGAGGTTGTAGCGAGGTGAGGGCTGTCCTCTTCAATAACAGGTAACATTCTCAAGTTGCAGAAGAAAAAATTCAGTTTGGGTATTAGGATAAATTTCTTCTCAGAAACAGTGGTAAAGCACTGGAATGTGCTGCCCAGGGAAGTGGTGTTGTCAGCATCCCTGATATAGTTTCCAACTATAATGATTTGATGATTAGTCTTATCTTCTACTCAATCTCTTAACAGTTTTGACCCCAGAGGTGGCCTCACAAATTCCATGCCTAGTGCAGAATGGGCAACCTTGGAGCATGGTACTGAGTGCCAGTCTCCAAAGAAGCCAAAGTTGCATAAGGAGCACTGCATAACTAAAATGCATGGTGTATTTTTATTTGTTTCTCTCTTCATCTCATCCAGTTCTTTATGCACTGAGGCAATCAGCACTTGATTGCCATGCCATGGTTGGTGGGAAAGGTGGCTGAAAGCGGGATGGAGGACAGGTGGAGACTATGCTACCAACAGCTGGAAACCCCCACAAAGGCCATCAGGATTCTAGAGGGTAAGAGACCAGATCAGAGAATTTGCAGCACCTGCAGAGAGCACTGCTGGCAACGTGCAGGACCACGATGAAGCTGCCCAGTTCCTCCATCACCTGTAGTAATCATGTGAACCCGATGCTCCTTCTCCCCTGTCTCGACTCGGGCTGCCTGCCCCAGCCAGCCGTTCCCGAAGATCGAAGGCAGCCCTGGCAGCGCAAGCTGCCTGCCTGCTGGGGCCTCTCAGGCCGCCCGTCGCCATCTTCCGAGTTCGCCCCAGACCGCCATCTTCCTTCAGGCAGCAGGGCGCCAGGGGGAAGCAATTTGTTGTGCAAATCTGCCATCTGCTGGTGGTTGGTTGCTTCATGAAGCTGTCCTGACAGCAAATCAGCGGATCATTCCCCTTCCCCCTCTGCCTCCCCCCCGAAGTGAAAACGAAGAAGAAAAACTCGGGGAGGGAGGCGTGCGGGTGGCGGGATTTCCAGTCTCCTTTGGCTGCCGCTAATGCTGAAAGCATGAGAAACATGACAGCCAAGGGCAAAGCCTAGGAATCTGAGCAAGATCCTCACCCCTGATCACTGTATAGCCAGTTTAAGCTTAGAAAATATTGGGTGACTTGAATTGAATTTTTTTTTTCCCTTTTTTTTCTTCTCTTTTTTTTTTTTTTTTTTTCTTTCTTCCATGTGTCAGTGTTGAGATACAAGCTCCGCTGCCTTCTGGAAGTGTTTTTCACAATCTACCCTCATTTTCAACCTGAAGACTTGCTGTAGCTGTGGGAAGGGAGGAAAAAAAAAAAAAAGACAATCACATCTCCACCATGTGTTGCAACCCTGCATCTCCAGATTTGCTGGTGGTTTGTGTTGCAGACATTTGTTCATCGAACATAGCAGTAGCAAACTGTCTCATTTCAAAGAGTTGCGTATTAATTTTTACAGAACTAAATCCAGCATCTGATCAAAGCAACATAATCTCTCAGTGTAGGTGGATTAAAATTAAATGCTTTGTGACAATCAGTGAATTTGGTAACCGGCAGGTGGCGAGTAAAGATTGTCACAACTATCAGCTTCTGCTGAGTAACTCCGGGTCCGTCAGTAGCAGCTTCCTTTTGATACTTCTGACTGTTTCAACTATCATTCTGTCAGGGTAAAAAAAATAAAATTATTAAAAAAAAGTTGCCAAGGAAACAAGCAAACAAACAAAATCAGTCTTGGAAATCATAGAATCATAAAACCTTACAGTGATGTGGAAGGAACATTAAAGATCATCTTGTTCCACTCCTCTGCCTTGTGGTCAGGATTGCCAGCCTCTGAATCAGCAAATCACCTGACGACTGCAGAAGTGGTAAATTTCTGACAGATATTTATAGATTTTCTATTTATTTTATTATTTTTTTAGTTATTCTCTGAGAAGTCCAACTGGTGTCAGGCAGTTTGTTCAGTGTCTCCCAAGTTTTTGAATGTTTTTCCTTTACTGTCATTCATTCTTTATAAAGCTTTGAACTAGTTTTCAAGGCACAGTATTGCAAAGACATTTATGCTGTATTTTGAGAACCAGTTTAATTTATTTGACTTGTCTTAGTTAGACAAATAATTTGCTTTCTTAATATCTGACACATCTGCTAATTTTTGTAGACACTGTATATTTCCTTAGAGTCAGTACTGAAACTGAAAAGTGAAAAGGCAATATAACATGTTTTTCCTTTCTAGTCTTTTAATTCAACATGCTACCAAATCTCTAAGAAGCTCTGTGTTCTCAAGAATCTATGGACACTGTATGAAGGGGAGAACACTTTAATCACTAATACTTTAAGGTGTTTCAGCTTCCAATCTCATACAGCTACAGAACTACAGAAACAATGCATTTTACAGTTTGCATTGTTGATTCACCACAAAGCTAATGTGCGTAACTTGATATTTTTTCTTCAGAGATTTTTTTCTTGCTTAGAATACCCATTGAAAGTGCTACATTTAATGGAAGGAACTGTATTCGTATTTGCGATAGAACAATATTATTTATTCTATTTTAGAGGATGAGTGAAATCTTGTGATGTTTAATGCCACTAAGATGTGCTCCTTATACTTAATCTTACTTCTTAAATATTCTCTATTTGAGAGGTTGTACAGAAAATAGTGGCATGTTCTGGCTATGTGCAAAACATACAGTGCTTCCTTTTTTGTATCCTCTTTCACACGGTCAACAGAATACTTGAGACTATAGAGTTATAATTTGGGTGGAGTCAGTCCCAAACATCAGTACAGGCTGAGAAATGAATGTACTGAGAGCAGCCCAGCAAAGAAAGACTTAGGGGTACTGGTGAATTAAGAGAAGTGTGGCCAGCAGGATGAAGGAGATGATTCTCCCCCTCTGTTCTGCCCTTGTGGGGCCACATCTGTTGTACTGTGCCCAGGTCTGAAGCCCCAGCACAAGATATGGAGCTGTTGAAGCAGATCCAGAGGAGGGCCATGAAGAATATTAGAAAGCTAGAGGATCTTTCCTATGAATAAAGGCTGAGGGACTTGCGATTGTTTGGACTGGAGAATGGAAGGATCTGAGGAGACCGCATCTCAGCCTTCCAGTACATAAAAAAGGACTGCAAGAGATGTGAGGAAGGACTCTTTACAAAGATGTGTAGCGATAGGCCAAGGAATAGCAGTTTTAAACTAAAAGGACTTAGACTAGGTATTAGGAAGAAGTTCTTTGTTATGAGGCTGTTTATATACTGGAACAGGTTGCCCGGAGGCTTTGCAGATGCAGCAGCCCTGGGAATGTTCAAGGTGAAGGCCCACCGAAAAGGGTTTGGAACCTGACGACTTTTTAAAACTCCCTTCTAATTCAAATCATTCTATCATTCCATGATTTAAAGTAGTAGGGATTACCAAAATGATCACACCAACCAAGGGTTGAAGAAAAGTTTGAAGTTGTTTTGAAGGAATTTATATTTTCTTCCAAAATAGATAACTGAGTCTTGCTATTCTGTATCTTCAGGGAAGATGGTGACATCAGATCCGTGATTGGAAGGCCAAAAGAAGTTATTGGTAAGCTCCTACAAATTCAGCACTGTCTCTTTTTAAAAATAAAGAAAAGAGCAGTGTAAAACTCCCAAGATAATAGGACATCTTCAGGTAATCAGGCAAATACACTATATGTCTAAGAACATAGACTCTGATGAAACATAGGGCTCCTGCTTGTCTGTTTGTAAGGAAAAGACAAGCTACTTTCTAAGTGCTGAAAACTGGCTTCAAAAAATGAGTGAAAATGGATAAGAATGAACACTTAGATCAGTGTTTATTGTAGCCTAACTGGTATCAGAAACATTTGCATTAATAACAATATTGGGATACTAGAAGTTGCAAATTGTTCAGAATCTCTGGTATTTCAGCCTACTTGTAGGAGAGAGGCTACAAGATTGTACTGAATACTGAATTTTACTTAATATCAACTTGCTACCACTGTCTATTCACGAACATGCTCACAGCTGTAAGGAGTGCTGTTTATTTTTACTGGTTGCCTAGCAACAACCATACTTTCACCTTTATAAAGCATTTTTTTAATCTTTAGGATTATAGTCAATTATTTGTAGTCTTGTTTTAAAAACAGGAAATCCAAAGTTAGGTGAAGTTTGATAAACTACACTGATACAGAGTAGGTATATGGTAGAGATGAGCTCCAGCTAGTTCCTCATGTCTGCTGGCCTATACTGTCCTGTTAGCACAATGCTACTTATATTTTTGAGCTAGATAAGATAATGGAAGTAACTTGCCAAATGATTCAAAATCTGTTATCATAAGTATAGATACCTCCTTTAAGTTTTTGCTGGCAATGGTATCCTCAGATAATTTTAGTTTAAATCACCCAAGTTAGTGATAGCAGCCAGTTTACTGACATGTCATTGCCCACCTCTCTTTCTTTCTTTCAAGGAGTTTGGTCTGTCTACCATTAATGACTTTCCTTAGCTTACTCTTGGATATAAAATTTTTAGACCTATGCTTTTGAAATGACATCTCTAGGGCCTGAAATAACTGGATCATTTAGTTGGAAAGGAAAAGTAAAGACCTGTAAGATGAAGGTGCCTTAAATTAGTCTTCTGAGTGTAAATGTGGGTTAAAAATAGATTGCTTTGTAAAATCACTGAGCATGCCTCTCATTTGTGGTAAATCAGGATCTCATTGATTGTGACCAGACATCCAGAAGACCTAATTTAAGCAACTACATAAGTGAGGTTATGTTAAAAGTCAGCACAAGTGCTGTAAGCTGCCTTCTTGGCATTATCTCAGGAGAGAATCAGTAAAAGTGTACTGCCTTCATATTACTGTGGTTACAGAGAAGGAGGTTGAACTGACCTTAACACGGTTTCATTATCAACCAAATAATCAACTCCTTCAACAACTTATCACAGCTGTGCTGTTGTTCTTCTCTGAGTAAAGGTGATAAGCTGTTGGTTGTTTTTTTTAATTGTATGTTAAATTATTTGTTTAATTTTAGTTGTGGGACCTAGGGTTTTGTCTGCTTGTTTGTTTATTTTGACTGCAGGGCTACAGGAACTTCAAAGCAAATGCTATAAACTCAGTGTGCTTCTCCTACTTATACTACACCGTTTTTGAACGCCTATGTTTTTCACTAAGATCACTTTCCACTAAAGAGAAAATCAGTGCTGTTTTGTACTACAAGAATACATTCTTTTCACTAGTCCTCATCTTCTGGAACTCATTTTCCTCTTCAGAAAATAATTCTCAGAATGCATGTTGCTGAAAACCTTTTAAGTATGTTAAAAAAAAAATCTTAACAGTGAAGAAGCAACGTATAAGTGAAATTAATAAGACCCCAGTTGAAAAGTGAGTTGCTTAAAAATATATGACTGTCCTCCGAAGAGAGGGCATTAGAGATAGAAAAATAGTGGTAAGTTGATAGTTTATTATACCTACATTTTGCTACTAATACTCTATGAAATGTATAGTGAAGTGAAAATTGCTAAGAAGAAAATTAACACTGGCAATTAATATTCACTGTATTTTCCCCATAATTTGTCAAAGTAATAAAAGCCAACTGCTAATAAAAAAAGTTAGAAAATCTTCAAACAAGTATAATCAGTCTGACACAATTACACTTTCTGGGACAGCTTTGTCAAAGTTAAATAGCATCTGGAGGGGAAACAATTCTGAAGAAAATTGTTTGAAATATATCCTAGTGCACTGAATTCCCAGTGCAGTCTAATGGCATGGAAATTCAGTTTGTAGTACTGCAGCCAACACTAGCTCAAGGCTTGTGAACCTGGAATCATAGAAGAAAACGTAGAAGTTACTCAATTCTGATTTATTTCTCTTATCAATATGCTGCTGTAATACAAATTCATTCTTTATTTCTACTTCCACATTTTACGCTTTGACAAACCTAAAATAAAACACTTGTTTCCAAATAATTCACCTTCTTGATGATAACTTTTTGTATGGTACTAACCATCAGTGTTGTTACTTCTAACAAGTCAGGCACAATTCACCACTGAGGCAGACCTGTAACAATAGGAATGTCATGTATACAGAATTATGTTTGAGATTCTTCTCATACTAGAACTAGTGGAGTTAAATGAATGTGTTTTTATTGATATAACTAAAAGTTAGCTTTCCAGTATTTATTACAAAAACTTGAAAAATACTTGTAAATATCCTGCATGACCAGAGATACCCACTGTGACACATTAACCATAGACAGTCATTTATCTTTAATTACAGATTTGATTTTTCTTGGCAGACTAGGTAGAAACTTGCCTTGCTCTTTGGCTGTTGTGTATTAATATCCCTGGGTATGAATTTGAGTCTTTCAGTCTAAAACCAAATCCCTTAGTAAGAGTGCTTGACACAGGCAGAGCCAGGGATTTGCAAACACAGGTGAAAAATCTGTATTAGGCATATGACTAGAATTTTTTTTATCCATAAGAAAACATAATCTGCCTGACATTTATTAAAAGATGTATAAGTAAAGCTACTTGCTTGGATCCTGGCAATTTTTCCTAGGATCTGAGATTCCATTTAGTAAAGAAGTGTCTTTACTCCTTGTAAATCTAAGACAAACTGACTCTTTCAGCACATTTACATGAAAAATGGACTCTGGTTTCAATATAGAAGATGGCAGTAGCCAACATCAGTTCCAGATCTCAGAAAAGCCAGGGGAGATGTTATATATGACATTGTGAGGTACGTCCAGATATGCCTGGCTCTTGTCACTCTGGTTCATTTCATACATTTAATGAATAGTAACTACTTACCTCATAATTCTGAGCAGCACTTCCCCATTCCTCCATGGCAGCTGAGCCTTATTTTTCCTTTAAGGTTCTCTTGTCCTTCTGAGTTAAATCAGAGCAAACTGATATTTATTCTGTATTACAAGTCACAGTTCTTCAGAGTGGATCAGTAAACCCTTCACCTCTACCTGCTTCTGTGCTTTCCTCTCAAGTATCATTTGCATGAATTCTGATTGCCACGTACCTAGATCTCAAGAGATCACAGGGCAATTGCACAATTGCATCCTTCTACTGTGCCACGGGCAGTACTCAGGAAACCTATTACTGTCAGTTAGTTTCATTTGGCAAATAAACTACTGTCAGAAAAAGAGAACAGCATAACAAAACAGTTGGAGTATATCTGCATCCCATCAAAGTCACTTTCAGCCCAGAAACACATTTGTTCAACACAGAAGTACAAGTAGTTCCTTATTGTATGATGCCAGGCACATGTAAACTGTTATCCTTGCAGCACTAGTCGTTGATCCTGCTTGCTGCTCTTTGCTTGCTCACCTAGATTTTGCTCCATTAACCAAACATATTTTGGTTATTTAAATCCTATCAGAACACATACAGCTAGTTCTATTTGTCATACAGACCCCTGCAACCTTGAAAATTTTATTTCTCTTTTTCTTCTTTCATAGTTTTGACATTAATAACCCAAAGCCATCACTTCTGCATATTAACAAAGCCGTTTTACCCTGGTTTCCATGCACAGGAACAATACATACACTACAGCATGCTATCTTGTATGGTACGTGATCATCTTACATAATATGACTTCTTTTTTTAAACAAAAGTGCATCCCTAGCACATAATAAGAAGTGTTGCTTCTTGAGAAAGTCAGAGTCCATCCCACTGGCTACACACTGTGAATTGTATTCCATGCTTATTCCATGACGAGGAGTGAAAAAGTGGTCTCAGACTGCTTTTCAGAAAGAAAGGAATTCTATAGGAAATTCAGATTTTAAATACATTCTATTCATAATACAAACAGGTGTACCTCTGTCATAAAAGCTCACTAATTCAAATAGATTTGTTTCTTCTTCCCTGTTTTCTGAAACAGAGCAAGGTGTAAGTTGGTGTAAGAACTGAACTTACGAGCAGGACATGTACTGAACCACTGGTACGTCAGAGGGAACAAAAATAATAACTGTTATTTAAAAGAATGATCCACTTGTGCTTAACCAAAACCATACAAGTAATCTTCTCTTCAGATTTACCCTAGCTACAGTTCCCCAGTAGAATTTCAGTTTATATCTCTTAGATAATCAGAGTGCATTTTCAGGGGAGAATTTGACCCTGAGGGAGGCAGGAGGGCTGGAGAGACTTGCTAATAGCCATGTGGTAAAAATAGTCTTTTCATAAGCCCTGCATGAAACATGGAGAATGCCTTGAAATATGCCCTAGCTATCAGAAATAGCCGAACCAAGGATGAAAAGCACTTTTCTGCTCAAATGTAAAGGGGAAAACTCTCTAAAATATTCTATAACAGTCCTCATGAGTCACGCTCAATGTGCTAATGAGTTCATCCCAAACCACCATTAAAATGGCATCTTCCTCATCAGTACAGAGGCACACCAGTTCCTTGGGCATTCAGGTTTTTCATAAACCCCTTCTCTCTTTAAACATAGAATCTTCTAACATCAAGCTCATTTCAAGCTCCATACTTCTCAGTCCTCAGAGTCCAGATATTTGCTCTCCAGAAGTAAAGTGAACAAGCCTCAAAATCTCTGGGAAGCCTTGCTTTCTGCAGGAGTTAGTAGAAGAGCAATTTATTTCCTTTGTTCTTGTGTCTGTGTGGCATATCTAGTTTTCCTAACCTTTCAACAAGTAGCCTGACTCTTTAACTCCCTTCTGTCATGAGGGGAGAACACTGCTTGTCTTTGGGGAAGGATTTTATGAACTAATCACAGAATCACAGAATTGTAGCTGGAAGGGACCTCCAGAGATCATCTAGTCCAACCCCTCTGAAAAGTAGGCTTCCTACAGCAGGCTGCACAGGTAGGTGTCCAGATGGGTCTTGAATGTCTCCAGAGAAGGAGAGTTCACAGTCTCCCTGAACAGCCTGTTCCAGTGCTCTGTCACCCTTACTGCGAAGAAGTTCTCATGCGCATTTGTGCAGAACTTCCTATGCTTTAATTTATGTCTGTTTGCACTTGTCCTATTGCCATGCGCCACTGAAAAGTCTAGCCTTGTCCCTTTGCTTCCCGTACCTTAGCCTTCCTCTGAGCCTTCTTTTCTCAAGGCTTTACAGACCCACGTTGCTCAGCCTTTCCTCATAAAACAGGTGTCCCAGGCCCTTTATTGTCCTTCTGGCCCTCTGCTGGACTCTTTCCAGGAGATCCTGTCATTTTTATACTGGGGAGCCCAGAACTGGACACAGTACTCCAAGAAAAGCCTCACCAGGACAGAGTAGAAGGGAAGGATCACCTCCTTGACCTGCTGGCCATGCTCTGAAAATTGGTAGTGGTCAGATAATGTAATAGAGCTATCATTGTTAAAAAACTAAAATGCTTGTATAAATTTAGGAAAAACTTCTAAATCCACTGCCAGTCTGAAGCAAATACTATAGGGGAGCAGTATGCTTGGAAAGCAAAATGAATAAATAGGTACTATTAAAAAAAAAAAACAAACAACAGTCTCAAAGTTTGATAAGGCCTGGTTTTGAAGTTAATTTTGTATGATAATTACCTAGTTAAAATGTAATCAATAACTTTTTTTTTTTTTTTTTTTTTTTTTTTTTTTTTTTTTTTTTTGGAGAGAGTAGGTGTTTGGTATAAGCCACTCTTATTTTTAGAAAAAGTTCAGGAAAATATACCAAAGACTTGAGGATGAAAGAAAAGGAGATCATAAAAAGTAGAGAGGTATTGATAAAACATTTATGTTTTCCTCCTCTCCGAGTAGAATTTTACTCTACTGCATTTTTTCCTCAGAATATATTTATTTTTTTCTGTAGCATTACAGCTAAGATCTCTTTGACAATGAGCCACAGGGGAAGAGTCCTCCACAAGGAAGGAAGGTGCAGAAGCTACATGTGACAGCAAGCCAGTCATAGTAGTGCTGAAACACAGCAAGCAGGACAGGTCTGGAGATGGGAAACATTGTAAGCCAAGAGTGCAGTTTTCCAGGCATGTCCACAGTGATGAGAGAATTCTAAAGTCAAGTCCATGTTTCAGTGTCAGGATTCAAATCAAGAGGGTACCTGGTCAGGTATGGGCAGAGGGGCAACACTGCTTTGTAAGAAAACAGGCATGAAAACCCAGCCTAAAAGCAGCTTAACAGAAAGGTGGAGAGCTTGTGCTAGGGCTTCTTACACATCTCTGCCTCACATCACTTTAAAGGAGGATAGCTGCTAAGTCCAGGCAGCATAGCTTTCAGGAGGGAGAGATAAACCTAGGTCCTGATAGCCTCTGTCAAGATTCTTAGTGTCTCCTTTATTACTCATCAAACACGTGCTTACACAAAAAGGAGAAGAGGTTATTCCAAGAAAGAAGTGGCATACCATAGGGAGACTCAGTGGACATCAGGCTTCTGGCTGCTATTGGTGCCTTTGAGAATCTTCCACAAGACGACTGCTCTAAGAAGTTTAGTCATCAAGGAATTGTACAAGTTGAAAGAGGACTGAGGAAAGTATAAGTGAGAAGACACAGCTCAAGTCCTATCTGTGTGCTAACAGAGCAGAGTGAAAAATATATAACTGTAGAATCATACTGACGCTCTATGCATCCACTTAGCTTGCCTCTACTGGATGTAGTAATGACAGTACTCTAGTGTGTGCTCTCTGGAGTAGACAGACAGTAGAAAAAGCTAAATAGCCACTTGCCTAAGGCAATAAAAAAGTAAGACCATGGAAAATACAAATTATAATAATGACTTGGTATCCCTAAAGTCTTTATTGGAGTTTCCCTTCAGGTTCCTTACTCTGGACCTAGCATATCATTGGAAAAAGCAAAGATGTGTGCCAGGCATTTCAAAGTGTAGGCTGAGTCCTACATCAGATGATAGTTGCCTGCAAAAGCATACCTTATGTTATCCCAACAGGTAAGGCACACTGGCTATTTAGCTTTCAAATTCAGTTCAATTTTCTTTTGTTTCTTCTGCCAGCTCTTGAGCCACTGTGCCTTGTGTCAAAGCTGCAGTGCAAATATCAGATTGATCTCTGTTTGGGTGCTAAATGTGGCAGGAATAGAGTTGCTGGCTCTCCTGTGTTTTCTGTTAAAGAAAACACATCTGCCTTTAGCAAAGAAAGTAATGTACTCAAAGAAGCAGAGGATCTTGAATGGCATTGAAATCTTTTCAGGTTCAGCAGAGGTTGAAAATTCTCAGCATCTCCCAAAAGACAACTAGTTAGCAGCAAAACAGCCTGTAAAATCGAATTATGGCAAACTGGACATCAAGCAAGTTTATTCCACTCGATGCACAGATTTTAAAAGTTCACTGAGACGATGCTTCCACTAGCAAATAGACTGGAATATTAAGCAAATAATGTTTCCTATGTCTTTCCAGAAGTGTGATATTTATTTTAATTACAGTATGAGAGAAGTCTTGTAGTCCTGGTGTACAAATCAGACTGTTAACTGTTCTCCATGTTCTGAGCTGAAATTACGGCAACATAGAAAGAGGTTGAACATTACAAAAGCTTTCTTAGAAGGAAGACTAGTGAATTATTTGGACTAGGCCACCAGTGAAGGGGTAAAGATCATACTGAAGATTATTAAAAAGAAGTCAAGCAAAAATCTGTCTAGTTTGATGTATGCAAAAATAAGCATGACTTCAGGGAATAATTTGGGATTCCCATTTCATTTTTCGTCTGATCCAAAGATATTATCCAAAAACCAAATTATCCTTCATTGGCATACAATGAAAAGATCCCTATGTCATTGACATCTTAGTATCAATGAGGAATTCCTGATCTCACGAGTTCCTGGAAACACTGAGGCTACTGTGGCTTGTAAGGGTGTCTTTTTGAAATGTCAATAAATATGCAACACTAAATGGATGAAAACATGGTCAGAAAATCATTCAAGAATTCTGTAAACAGAAATGAGTCATGCAGTGAGAAAGGAGGAAGAGTGAAAAACTTAATGTAGATTAAGTTATTAGATATTAAGTTACTGGATAACGTAGGCAAAATGTAGATTTCATTCAAATGTCACTGCAACCTGTGGAGTGATCAGTGTACCTAAGGAACATGGTTTCTGTAAGAACAGAAATGTCCTTCCACTGCTGTCACTCTCTGACACCAAGATCCTCCCCAGCAGATCTTAACTAAGTTACCTTGTTCTCTAGGACTACAAACATTTCTGCCTGTGTGGGAGTACTGAATGATGAGAGGCATTTGAGAACATCAGAGATGTTCTACTCAGTTTCTACCCAAACAGAATTATTCTGTGCTGAAGTAGGACCAATTCTTCTACGCCTCTCAGGAAGTCATCCTATCAAACTGAAGTAGGATTAGATTCTCACATTCTCAGGCTTTTGGAATGCCTTTTGAACAACTCTGATGTTGACATCCCACATTACAGTAGCAGAAACCTATTGATTAATTCATGCAAATCTCTAGATGCAAAAATCTCTTTTAAGTTATGTACTTAGGCTGAGAATTTCTGAAGGTTAACCTGGATCTCTTAGAAGTTCCTGTTTGATTCTATGAGAACTGCACACTCTTTTTTTCTTATCCAGTCCCAAAGTTTTCAATCAACAGAATTTCCAACTAGAGAATCACTATTGCTTGCTAGATTTCTCACTGTGAGTATTCTGATTGTGAAATTCCAGATGTCATCCTTCCTTCTACTTTCTTATTAGGAGAAGGATAGATTTCTTTACATGATGAAAATCCTAAAAGTTTGCATACCTTCCATGGCAGCTTGTGTGCTGATCAATTCTCTGAACAGACAGAAGTGTATATTCTTAAAGAGAATTATTTCACGTTTGCAATATATCCCAGATAACAGTTTTAACACAATTGAGAGTGAATGTTCTTGATACTTCATGCTTTGTGTTCTGATTATTTTTTTAACATTTTTGAGATGAATTAAATATTTAATCTTATGTACTGCTGCAGATTAAACACTGCTGCAGCCACAGAACAAACCTTTCTGTGATTCTCTACACACTGCAATGGGCCTAAGGAATGTATTTATAAAAACGTAAATTTGTTAAGCAACTTGAGAGTCCAGAGAAGACTACCTGTCACCCTACTGATGAATGTTATTTGTGTTTTTGAGATTCGTGTGAATTTGTAAAGTATGTAACATTCTAGATTGTAGTCAGGAGAAGCAGTTTTCTAGCTACAGTTTTCAATGCCCCCAATTTCCTTATCACAAAACTGTCATGCTTTCACACTTCCTTCCAGCTCTATTCCTTTGTGTAAACTGTGTAACTGTTTGTTCATTCTGCAGCATTTGAGTTAAACTGTCATCAAAGATTAATTATCTAACATTAAGCTTTCAGATCTTTTGGAACAAATACGTTATTACCCCTTTTTTTTATTTTCTGATTAGCATACTTTTAGCCCAAGGCCTTTTTCTTTTGAGTTCTCTCCAACTTCCAGTACCAGGGGGAGTGAGGGAAATCTAAAGATACATACGGTGATGTGATGGCGTGCTTTATGCAAGGCTTGCTTCCTGCACCCCAGCATTTAACCACAATGCAATTTGGTCTCAACATTCTCCATACTCACTACTTCTGAAGCTTCCAACCTACTACAAAAATTATGACAATTTTCAGTCTTTTAATCAAATTACCAAGAACTCTAGAGAAAATGAGATGTTGGTTCTTGATCTTACTTACTGAAGCTTGACTATAATTGAAGTCTTACTGAACCATATCATGAACACGGTTCTTACTTGAATGCAAGTGATTTTTGCAGCCAGAATAGATGAGAAAAGGCAGAGGGTGAGAGGAAAAAACACTGACCCAGTTAGAACATTTGCAGCTGAACAAGGAAAAGAAAATTTCAGTTGTATCTAGATCATGATTCTGATCTGATCGCCCGGTTAATCCCATAACTAGCAGAAAGTCTGCTGGGAGAACTGAACACATGTACTTTGTGTCAACATGGAATTCCAGCACTGGAACTATACTCTCTGTATATGGGCTGCATTAAGTAGAATGGCAGAGCACTTTATGCAGGCTGAACGTGCAAACAGTAGATGTGTAATAACTTGCTATAAACACGTCTGTACGTTGCTTGGGTCTCTGTCCATTGCATCACTCTCCTGAAGGGAAGAGGTAGGGAGCCACCACTACTGTCTCACCAGACTCCCAGTTGGGAAGATAAACAGTTTTTGTGCTGCGCTGCTCGCGGGCAGGTGACACTGCAGGTGCTCCTTTTGTGGAACCTTTGGCATGAAGTCGAAGCTATGCTTAAACCTACCTGCGCGCAAGGGGGAATCGTCCTCTCGTTGTTCTGCCGTTCCACCACTAGAGGGAAATCTCAGAGTGCTCTGGTGACGGTTGTTTACCTTTTAGCAAAAATGACTGTAGAAGCTTCTGCTTTGTGCAAGGAGGTGCTGGTCCCAGTGTTATGTCCCAGTGGAAAAAAAAACAGCAATCGGACTCCATTTACAGTGTTTGGTATTTGAGCTCAGATTATAAAAAGAGAATACCACGGATAATTTTATGGCCCTTCAGATGCTGGGAACCCCAAGCCCTGAAGCAGCAGACAGACGTCCAACCCACACACAGTATGCCATGCAGAACTTGTACGTTGCAGAGATTGTCCCCTTTCAGTCATTCACCCAGTGCACGTTTTTATTGCAAGGAAACAATCCCATCTATAAATTACACTGTTGGAAAAGAAACTACTTGCCTGACGGCCACTCTGGGTGTACAGCACAGAACAGCTCATGACTCCTTGGTGTGCAATGCTCTTTTGGTCAGGATCTCTGCAGTTTCTGCTTGGAATTCTTTTTTTGTCTTTAGGGTCATAATATCCCTGCGTGTGAATGCATGCATATAATATAAAAGATTATATAAACCACTTCCCTTTAGGAAGCATAAATGCTGATGGAGCTTTTTTTCACACACCTTATCCATTCACTTTTATGTAATAAGTGCCCAGTTTTTCACGTTTTCTCCTTGAACTGTCCCTCTTGATTCATCCCTGAATAAATATTTTGTAGTCCATCCAAATGTTTATAAAGTTTTTTGTTTGTTTGTTTGTTTTTGTCATTTTCTAAATCTGTCTTTTCCTGTGTATGTATAAAATGCTCTGATAAAATCTGGATAATAACATACACTGCATAGTAGTATGTAATATTTAAAAAAAAAAAAAAGAAGAAAATGCATTTGTGACAAAAGAGATCATTGGCATTCCATTATTTTTAAGTTACATATGAGGCTTAGTAATGATTTTTTGAGAGTGTTTTATGTTGCAAATAATTGTCATTCTATAAAATTGGATCAAATTAGACACAGAATAGTTTAAGCATCTCTATTTTAACACCAGATTGTTACCAAGACAGGAACTACCTAGAAAGCTTGAATTCCAGAATAAATAGTATCTTCAAAGATGGGCTGTGGAAGTTTCATGCTAGGATTTTTATTTTTTTCAGTATATTGCTTGAAATCACTTTTCTAAAATATTTCAAAGTATATATTTAAGAAGTTTTATTCATCAATACTTTAACCACTGTTATTTTCTACAAATGCAGTATATGTATGTTTAAGTTAAAGAAGTATTCTTCATTTTTACAATATTAGAAATTGTAAGTAAGTTAAAGAATGAAATGGAAACCATGTTTCTTAAATGACCATCTGAGCATAACCAACAAAAATAAATATGTAAAAATAAGTTTTAGATAAACTTTATTTGAAGGTGTAGAAATTACTTTTATTTCATTTACTTCTCCTTTGAAGAGAGGGATCCAAGGAGTTCTATTATTGAGCACAGTGAGCCAATCAAGTGGCAGTAGATGGAATAATCTATATTTTAGTCAGACTGTGTCTGAAATATAACTCATAGTATAATGCAGTACTGAGAAATTAATATGCAGGTAATTTTCTAAGTGAAATAGAAGCAAATGGAAAGATTATTAAGCTTCAGATGACCATCTCACTTCATTGAAATCTCTTTCTGACTTCCTTTGTATACAGAGTTGTATAAAGACATGACTAATGTATTGCTCAGGTAGGTTGTTAAATCAGATATTCACCACTGATTTCCATCCATCTTTAATTCAGATTCCTGGACCAGCTTGTTGTACATGGCCACCTTCCAGGACTTCTGAACTCTGTGGCAGACAAGTAGCTATAAAGGTAAGGTATTATTCTAGCAGGCCTTGAATCATGATACTAATGTCGTCTGAATATTTGACAGCCCTATTAAATAAAATAAGATCAGTCTATTAATCTGTTGGCTGCTGTAGGATCTAGCAATCTGTAATCCTTAGCTTTCCTGCCAGCAAATTCCTCATTAAGCACAAAATATCCTGAAACAAATCACTAAGAAAACCTCTCCTAGTGTTAATATATGTAGAGCTCTTCTGAGCAGTTAATTCTAGCCAAAAATGGCATTTTTATTTCTCCTTTCTTTCTACAATATAGCCAAGTTGAAACAGTCTGTAAATGCTTCCATATATTTAAACCTATGGCTTGTGTGAAATGCTCACAGCAAAGTACAGGGAGCTAAGTATTTTTTAATTGACCTAAAACCACTTTCAAGATGAACAGGGCATATATCGCATCAGAGTAACTTTAAATTCAGTAGATTGTGAAGTCAAGCATGTTGACTAAGACTCTTGAAGTCGTTTTGGGTTGAGAGCCAAAATTCCAGTCAAGTTACTCAGAAGAGCCAAATCACTACTGACATCCTGTGTTAACAGTGACTTCAGAAAATAGGAGGAGTCCTAGAAGCATCTTTTCAGTATGGCTGGGTGTAGCATATCATAGACTGAAGTTGTCCTGCGCTTCCAGGATTGAGTAATTGGAGTTATGGGATCTAAAATACTTCAGATTGGAAGGAACATAGGGAGATCACATAGTTAACTTCTAGCTGGCCCTGTCTTGTCATGAAGTTTGTACACCTCTCCTCACCCAGGCCCAACTTGTCTTTGTGATTATTTCCACATTATTAATTCATCATCTGTCTGATACCATCTAAAGGTCAGATGCTATCCAAACTCAAGCAGGCACTGCAATAAAATCCTCCCATTGCTCTTACGGCTTTGAGCTGAACAGGAGCAGAAATGACACCAGTCTGAAGGTGGGGCTTCCCCTAAGAGAGTACTGGTTTTTCAGAGAGGTCTGGCAGAGGTGTGGCAGAGTGTTTCCAACCGGCACCAAAAAGAAGTAGAGTAGGGTAGAAGAGTGAAGGGGGAGGCAGAACATCTGCAGCAGCTGAAGTTGTCAGAATCAGCTTGCCTAGCAACCCCCCTTCTTAGACAGGGGCATCTAATTCAGCAGCAACAGCAGTGTCAGAAGCAGCCTCATCACTTGATGAGCTGGATGCACACTAGTGAGCATGAGAGCTACCAAAACACTTGCCTTCAGGCTACGAAGCCTCCTCAGTTTATTGGTAGGTAAGCTATGTAGATCCTTCTACCATCACATATTTGTGTGGTCTGAAAGGAACTGTAGATGGCTTATTGCAGGGAGATGGCTATTAATTTCAGGTAATTGTTGAATCCTCTTTTAGTAACATAAAAAACAAGAATAATGGCAGGCTGCATTGTAAAAATCAATTATATAAATCTTACTCCTGGAATAATGGGATAAGTAATTGCATAAACCAGTAGATGATTATTCTCCAATAATATGTACAGAAGAAAATAGATTATATGAATAGAACTTAATATGCTTTACTAACTGTGGATTAAGACCAAAATGTATTGTCACAATATTAAGACCAAAATGTATTGTCACAATATATTCTTTTCATCTATGGCCTACAGTGTATATTCTGTTACTTGATTAGTATAAATACATTTGCAGTGTATAACTGCATATATATATATATATATGTATATATATAGTATATATATATATAGGTATATTACATATTTTGTAATCATTCAAATTCACTCTGTATGCTATTATAATGCTGTATTATGCATGTAATAGGCATATGTTACCTTTTCTGTAATTGCCTATTATAACATTTGTGAAATTATATGTATTACATATATAATTTGTTATTAAAACTTTAATGAAAAATAGTCATTGAAATAATTTAGGTGTAAAAGATTGAAAAAAAGATAGTTTGGAGCAGGAGTATGTCATTTTAAACACAAAGAAAAAATGTCTTTAAATAATACGTCTCTGCATATGCTCCTAGAACTGCCTATTTTTTGCAGAGGAAAGCTTCTGGAAGAGAAGTTTTAGTTAATTCACCTAATTGTCTTACGACTAATTACTGGGTAGATCAAAATAATATACTGATCCCTAGGAAATATCATTTTTGCCTCCAGAACTTGAAGAGACAAAATAAAATTGCCAGGTATTGTTTCTATTGTTGCTTCAGATAGAAAGACAAACTGCAGATTGAAAGTATCCTTCCCATTTCTGTGCAGTGTTTTAAAAGGTCTGTTTCTGGCAGGTGATATTAGTGGAAGGATGGCATGATTTAGACAACAAAGACTATGACTGTTGGCCCCTGGAAAAACCAGATGAATATAACATGATGGACTGTGGAGGTGAGTTCTAAAGCTGCTGAAGGAATATCACTTCAGGGAATGGCTGAAGACCTAAAATTGAAGTGCTCAGACTGATACCTAACTCATAACAAATGCTTCACATGGTGGCAGGCATCAGAGTCGGTGATGACATTCTTTCTTGAGAAAAAGGTGAAAGAAAACAGTCAAAAGATACTTCTGAGCAATTATTTGCTCAGTATTTATTGATTCTAAAAGAAAAAGTAATCGCAACAGCTGAGCACCTTCTCCTAAAATAAGAATTGAAAACATTTCTCATTAGAAAACCAAATGCAACATAACCCAAACAAATCAGGTAGTCAGCTCAGTACTGTTGCAAATTCTATTCCTGGAATTCTGTGGCATCATTTAAAAAGTGAATTACTTAAACCCTCTAGCCAGGAAATAAAAATACCATTTCTACATTTCATGCTTTTCTCTCCTTGCTCAAAATTGTGTTCCACTTAAAATCTGAGATCTTTAACCACTTACTCCAGTTTGAAAACTGAGTTTACATGATGATATGGCAACAAGAAGTTTCTTTTTTTTAAATCTCCTGAATTGATTGAGATGGGAAAACAAAGTGGAACACTTTTGTTTATGTTAGAAAAGATTGAACTGGAGACAATTCTTTCTTTTTTGGTAGGCTTTTTTAGAGAAAAACAAGTGCACCTGTGAAACTGTAATACTGGTAAAAATGCTCCAGGAAATAAACTGCTGGGTGATGTTCTGAACTCCATGCTACACAAAATGTAGTAAAAAAAAAATGTAACAAAACATTTTGTGAAGAGTTTGGATTGAACAAAGAAATTGAAAGACTGTCTAGGTAATTGTCAAGTAAGTTGTCAAGCTGTAAGAATTTACTATTGCTTTAACATTGAAACTACTATTTACCGGAAAAAAAAAAAAAAAAAAAAAAAGACTGGCTTGAAAAATGTTCTTACTAATAAATCAGTGTGAACTTAGGACAAAGGAAACCAATATGAGTAGGCAGCTTCGTTTATATAAACCCTTCGCAAACGGTTTTAGAACAAACTCCAGTCTTTATTCTGCCTTTCTCTATGATTCTTCCTTCTCATCTTTGGTGCACTGCTAAATGCAAAGTAATAGGCATCTGCTGTATTTCTGTGAATTTAACTTGTAATGCAAGATCTTCAAATCATTTGTATGTGGAAGTATCTATCACTGAAATAAGAGTTTTTATGAATTTTTTGCTGACCTCCTACCTTCGTTCTCTCTCACTTTTCCTGAAGCTTAGCTTTCATTCCTTTTAATGCAAATCACATTAGCATTTTATGTAAATCTTTGTTTTGTAGTTTCTCTCATAAGGCTGCTCCTAAATGAGTGTTTACTTTTTAAGGGAGAGGTGATATCTTTAGGTTAGTTTACAGTTTGCTACTTCTGAAAGGGATTTGTGTTTAAGGGGAAAAATAGTGATTTATTTCACTAACAGTGCAAGTGTATAATACACTTATAAAAACAACTCTGGAGTAATACCTGAGTCTATAACTGAACAGCAACTGAACAGCAGGTTCACCCATCCTCTGGGAAAAGGATTTTAAATTTCCTCACAAATTGAGGTCTATGTGTCTGCATAATGTTAGTAATTTGACGTGTCAGAAATTAAAACCTTCGTCTAACAGCAGGGGAAAAGATTGGTGAAAAGAATGGAAAGATTTTGATAGTAGTGTTTGAGAATAATCTCACTTCATTTCTAGGTTTAAAGTTGGTAATAAGGTCTCCTGAGAATGAGGGAAATGAGTGGGATAAATTATTTGGGTAAATTATAAGGGTATAGAAATTGAAAAAGACAAATGTCTGGGTAGCAGTACTCCCACTGTCCTCTGCTCTAGCTGTCAAATGGTTTTATAAGAAGATAATACTTTTTAAAGTGTTTAACTAGCACATATAATTTATATCTTGTGAGGCTAACTGTTCTGACTGTATTTCATGGGTGTTAGAGTTGTCTGTTCTTCCAGGAGGTAGGCCTCAGTGAAAGCAGCCAAGAATTGCAAACAATGTTTATTACCTGATATAAGAGGAAATCAAGTGTAGCACTCCATTATACTGGGAATAAATTTACTATAGGTAAGATGATCAGATTTTCTGTCCTGTTTCTCCAGTTGCTTAGAGAAGGTGAATGTCAGAATTGTTATCTAAATGTGCATTTGCATTTACCTATGCAGCCACTAAGATGGATGAATATCTGGGGCTTGTAAAAAGCAATAGGAAGAATAATTGAAAATCACACTTCTGTTTCACTACACTATGTTCCCTACTACAGAAGAAACTTCACATTTTTTTACAACTGTCAAGTAGAAAAGGCTGAAAATTTTATTGTTTCTAGGTCTGGAGATGGCGTGGGTTCAAAAGCCTCCAGAAACTGCAATAAGTGGGGAATTCTTCAATGTGACCTATGCAGTCTTTGCTTCAGATGGCTTTTATCAATATGCAGTACAAAATGGAGTCCTTTCTCACAGGTATTACCTCCTATCATATGTTTTCACGAGTATATGGTGATTCTGTACGTACACACATTTTTTGTAACACAGTTAGAACATGTGATCTTTTGCTCCTTACTAATTTCTTGCATCTCTTTAGTTCTCTTGTAGAAGCATTTGCACTGTCATTAGCCCCTCTGGAATAGCTTGGCTAGCACATCGTGACACACTCACCTGCATGTTAGTGACAATGCTTGTCATCCTGCATATATATTACAGTCTCAGTACAACTCTGAGTGTTACTTCTGATCTCTACACAAGGAATTTACAACTGAAATTCTAGTGTGACTCTCCAACTCACTGTAGTTTGTATCAGTTTTAATAATAAAAGCGTTCAAAGCGCACAACATAAATGACATAGGGATTGAATCTCCAGAACCCACTGAAGAGCTTATTTTGATTGCTGTAGCGTTGAAATCTGTCAAGAAGTTTATATCATAGAATGACTTGGGTTGGAAAGGACCACAGTGATCATCTAGTTTCAACTCCACTGCTGTGTGCAGGGCTGCCAAGCACTAGACCAGTCTGCCCAGAGCCACATCCAGCCTGGAATATCACCTCATACCCTTATATGTCACCTCACAAACTATGGACAATGTAGGCTACGTACAGCTTTTGTATAACTTTGTGTCAATAAAAGACTAATATGTTGTGAACTGATACATTTTGAGCTGTACACAGCATGCTCCAACCACATAAGAAAAGGTTTGTGAAAGAGATGGCAGCCATAGTTTCCCACTCTCTGTGCTTTATTTGACTACTAGAAGAGATGCTTATGGAAAAACCTCACATGCTTTCTTTGTCAGTGTGAGTTTTTGCTTTACAAAGTTCAGACTGTAAGAGTTTTTGTGGTAAGTGGTTTTATTTACAATTGAAATGTTACTTATAATCCATTTGCAATGGCAAAAAAAAAAAAAAAAAAAAAAAAAAAGTTGATGTATTTTGATGATCTGTATAATAGTTTTTCATCAAATTATCTGAGATTTCTGGCTAGTGATATTTCCAAGAACTTGACCAAAAAAACATTTCACTTTGTGGAATTAATCTGTTTTTCTGGTCTTTCCAAAGTGACCCACTCCCTTATATAAGTAAGAAGTTTATAAAATTTTGCTTTTTGAATATTTACACATATCTTGCACAAAGAGACAGGCTGTAAATATTAAAAAGGGAAGCATTTATGCTGTGATTTTACGGAGCCATCAACTTGTACCTCAGTATCTAAGGCCTATCTCAGCTGTCTCTCAGAATACCTGACTCAAATATGACTGTAGATGGTAAGTCATTGTATGTGCTTCAGAAGGGTTGGGTAAGGTTCTGATGAACTACAGAAAGCAGTACTGAATGCATGGTAAGTTCTAAAAAGCATTTACAAAGACCTAAAAGCATTAAGGAGTAATTATCTTAAGGTTTTGGGTTTTTTTATTTCTTTTAACTTTTACCTTGAGCTTTATATTTTTTATATTTTAATATTTTAATATTTTATTTATTTAGGTGTCTTAGTGATTGACAGATTTGCTTATTTCAGATATCGGGTATGTCTATACCTTTGTAAATCTGGTCCTTAATATGACCTATGTCAACCTTATTTCCTGTTTTTGCATTTATTTCTTACAATACAATCTTCTTTTTTAAATCTGCTAGGTTCTGGCTACTTGATCTTGCTGCTCTGAAACTAATGCCTCCTTTTTTTATTATGTCAGTCCACCACACAAGAGGCAGATGTTGGCTGTATGGCAGTAAAGGCTGAACCACCAATATTCCATTACATTTTGTTGCATGTGACAGAGAGCAGCAGAGAGGCAGTCTGACAAAACAGCATCTGACATGAAAGTACAGATGAAGAAAAAAGTGTTTCACTGAAATCCTCTATGCAAAAAATATTGTACTCACTGACATTCATTGATACATGCTGAATATTTATGGAGACCGAGCAGTGAGTGTGAGGGGTAGGTGGGTGGTGCATTTCAACAGTGGCAGCAGTGACAGTGGTCACCTCCACTAGTGCACAATGCTACAAGCACGCTTGCAGGCTTTTATTTATTGCTAAAAAAAAAAAAAAAAGCATAGCTAATGATGGTGACTCTGTTGAAAAATAGATTTTGTAGCTGAGAATTTGCTCTATCAAATGGTGTCATTGTGCTCTTCGCATTTGTTGTAGTTTCCATGGAAATTAATAGGAGGTATTACTTTCAGAGCAGCCTGTATATAGATATTTCCTGGAGTGCTGGCATTCCTTTCAATTTAGAGAACTACCACGTGTAACTTTCAGACTAAACCATATGACTACTTCTGGCTATATCTCCCAAGTCAACCATATTTGGAGAAGTTTCTTCTGAGAAAGAGTGGTGATGCATTGGAGTAGGCTGCTCAGGGAGATGATGAAGTCACCCACCATTCCTGGAGGTGTTCAACAAACACATGGATGCTGCTCTGAATAGCTTTGTGGGCCTGGTGGGGATGGGCTGATGCTCAGACTTAGTGATCTTAGTGGTCTTTTCCATAACGATTCTGTGATTCTAAAAAATTATGTTATTTTAAAGTAAAATATGTTTATTAGGGTGATAATCAATTTCAGAGAAATAGTTGTTTTTCTGAAAGTGTAACTTAGCAAATAGATGGAAAAAAGTGTGATACATTTCCAGAGAACTACATTCGTCCTCCAGTGGTGAACTGTCAAAAGTTCTACCTAATGTTCATTTCATATAATATTGTCTTCTCTTTTAAGCCTACTCTCTACTGGCCAGTTTTTCTCAGTATTTGTCAAATTGTACATGGAGTACTGTGTCCAGTTCTGGTCCCCATAATTCAAAAAAGCTGCAGACAGACTCTACAGGATCCAAAGAAGGGCCACAAAGATGATCCAAGTGCTGAAGTACCTGTCCTGTGAGGAGAAGCTGAAGGAATTAAAATTTTTCAGCCTCCATAAGTGAAGGCTTATGGAGGACCACATTACAGTATTTCAGGTGTGGCTACTAAAAGGATGGGGGCCACTTCACAAGCAGCCACAGGTAGAAGGAACAATGGGAAAAAAGTTGCACTGGCAGAGGTTTCATCTTGATTCACTAAAGATTTTTTTTTTTTATAGTGAGAACAGTTAGTAACCAGAACTGTCTCTGCGGGGTCACTGTGGTTGAGTCAACGTCACTGGAAGTTTTTAAGTTGTGACTGGACAGGGTGCTAGATAATCTCACAGAGACTCCCTTTGCTCATGAGAGTTTGGATCTGATGATCTTTTGAAGTCCACTCCACCCTAAGCTGTTCTTTGATTCTGTGGCTGTTTTGAAGAACAACCTATTCATATAGTCCCCTTTTTGATCTAAGCTTCTGGTTTCGGGAATTTTATCTGATATTGTTGTCCAATGTGCTAACTATCCTTGTATGTTTGGGTTGTGAAGAAAATACCAAAGTCAGGATAGTAACCACATGCATAGATGGACATATACAATTGACAGTACTAAGAATGAAAGTAGCCAGGGACACAGATTTTTGGTAGCAAAAGTGTAGTAATGGTAATTCTTCCGAGCCAGATGTAGCAGTGCCAAGTAGTCCCATATGGTTGTGCAGACAGTGAGGAGACATGAATGGAGGTTGGTAGCTGTCTAAGCTATTTTATCTGACAGAACTCCCTATTGTTTAATATAGATGGTGATCCAGTTGAAAGCACTCTTTGCTATAGGATTGCTTCAACCACAAGTAGAACAAAGGAGAAAGAAATGATGTAACAATATTTCTATCACTGCATATATTTATGCTGGTAATTTTTCTGTGAAAGATTTTCTGTTCTTTTTACAATTTTTGAGGGAGAATGAATTAACATAAAATTATCACTCTTTTCTCGTTGGCTAGCAATGCTAGTGCTGCAAAGGAATTTTGTGAGGAGCATGAGTGCCCTGCCAGCTGGAAAGATGCAAATGGCGAGAACTGCTGTGTCCACCATGCCAATATTCACTCCTGTCCTTTGGCTTTTATGGTTAGTATGATAGTATGAGTTGCTGTGTTCTGCTTGTGATAATGGATAAGACAGTCATTGCAGTGATCAAATATTTGATGTTATTTCTGTGATCACATTTAGACCAAATCAGTAGTTCACTGAAGCAGCTGTGGGGATGTCAGTCAATTTCAGAAAGTTTTGTACTATATTTGAGGCTGCAAAGCAAATACCTGTATTTTTGTACAAGGTAATATTCAGAATTGCTCATTATGCTTGATGGAACCAGTTTCAACTCTTAAAGATTACTTGACTCATATTCACCCTTTCTTTACAGTCAGTAGAGAAAGAGAGTGAATTGTCATTGCAGGTATCATTATCTCTCTCTACTTTTTGACAGTTTTAGTGAGATATGCTCTGCAAACTGGCATTGACTCATAAAAGATCTTTTCCTTTCTAAAGAAAATAAACTGCAATATTAAAAGTTGCAATAAAACTCCTTTAGAAAAATATAAGATGTGGGATACAATTCTGTTTCTTGTTCTTGTACAGCAAAAACTAAAAAAGTATATTCATAAACTTACTGCAGCTAAATGTATGACCAGATGTTGGTTCATGTATTTCAACAGTAATGTGATTTGTCAGATATTTTAACTCAGTGTATGATTATTATTTGAGTTTATTCATTTTAACAGATTTGGTTATTTCTTGAGAAGAATATAAATAACTCTAAAAAGGTAAAAGAGGGAGACCTAGGATTTTTATGGTTATTGTTAGTGACATAACCAATCTCTCTGATAAAGGGTAGAGGAGGAATATGTGGTCCATGGATTCCTGATGATGGCCAGATATTTACTCACACTTTGTCGACAGCTGGCAAAATGAGCCAAAGAAACTGGACTGCCAAGGTAAAGTTTATTTTTTGAATACAACAAATGCTTTGCTGTTCTCAGAACTTACTTCCTAATAGGTTCCAATGTTTCCTGAGTCATTTACTTATGTCAGGATTATGTATGGAAGTGGTACATAAGGCTGAGTATCATCAATTCCCAGCTGACTTGATTGGAAACACAAGTTTTTTATACTGCTACTCCTATGCAATTAGTTGAAAAAAAATGGGGATGGGAAGGAAGAATACAGCCTAATCTGTCTGTTTAAAGTCTACACTATGAAAATACTGCATTAGTGACTGGACTGTGTTACAGGTTAGCAAAATCTTTATGAGTTTTCTTCCAAACAGAAGTAACGGGAAAACAAATGTGATGGATGTACAGGCTGAAAGACATTCCTGGCTGAAAGAAAACATACCAGTGAAAAGGAATCCCAAGAGGCTTGTATTTCTTGTTGCTGCTTATCTTACCAGACAAGCACTCCTTTCCTTGCTGATACTGAAAAATGCGTACCTTCTTTTTGAGAACTTCACAACTGTATGATCTTTATTAAAATGACTTATTATATGCAAGTGAAGTTTTGATCCTGGCAGCTTTGTTCACTTGTTTGGCAGGTTGTTTTGGTTCATGTGGGTGTCACTTCTCTCATCGCACACATCAGAGTTGGAAGAATGCAAGTTGCTCTGGAAGCGAAAACCACAGTCCTTCCTGCAGTAGGTATGATACAGAGTGAAGATGTGAGGGAACTGCACACTGACTGCAAATCTCAGTGCTTTTAACATTCATGCATGGATACTAAGAGCAACAGCTACCCCTCTCTATCATTGAAACAGGTAAACTCAAACCAAGACCAACAGCATCAGCTGAAAATACCTTGAAAATACTCTTCCAGTCATGACATTGTGAGGATCTGAACATTCTTCATCTGAAGGAATGCAAACTAGACCTAACTCTACTGTAAGGGTAGAAACCCTTCCTGTAACCATTGTTCACTTTAAAATCCTTTTGCTTCCAAAGTCGTCACATTTCTGTGCACGTTAGTTTAGTTATATGCAGGAAAGCAGAAATAGTAATAAAATTATATTAGCAAAATGAAATCTAAAAAGAAAAACTTATTTGATAAATTAAACATGCAGCTTGAATAAAAATACTGGCTTGAGCAAACATCACAGTATTCTTGTTAGCTACTCTTCTGAAAGTCTGAGAATATATTTCTCAGTGTCACGAAAAAAGCAGAACCGAAGCAATTCCAAAGTGGATGGAAGCAATGGATTTTGTTTTGCTGAGGATTTTTTTTTAAATGTATCGCATAGTGACAGGATAATATCCTTAGCTTGTCTCAGGAGGCTGAAGTGCGGAACTGTATTAGTTTAGGCACAGAGGTAAAATTGAAACAGAACTCAAGACACAGACAGAGTTTTGTCCTCTAGGGCTTTTGTTTTAAATCACATTTGATAATTTTCTTAAGACCTTGGAGAAAAATAAATCCTTGAAGCATGAATTGCAGGCTTTCACTCTGAAGTACCTGGGATCATATACTTCTAGAGATGCCAAGGGTTGGATTAAGTACAAAGAACACAAAAGATAATGTCCGCACGGAGAAACTTCTTGCCTCAGGAAAGAAGAACAAAAAAAAACAAAAAAACAACAGATGGATGATGAGTTAAGACACAAAAAAAGTCAAAGGCTCTCACATCATTAACAGTTTCATCTGATCAAGCAGAACCTACATCACTTAAAAAAAAAAAAAAAAAAAGAAAAAACGAACACAATTATTTCAGCTTCTTGGGTGATACCATCTCTGAATTCTTTGGATGTATTCTTTCAGGTACTCTGAGGTTTCCCAGCCTAAGAACACATGTTTAAATCTTAATTCAACCTTGTTGATTAATAAAACTACCTTAAAATAACCTAATTCTCATTTCTGTTTCTAATCAGTTTGTGGAGATGGCTTTTGCGAGGAAGAGGAAAGCTGCTCTATTTGTCCAGCAGATTGTGGAGAATGCCCTCTGTCTGCTTATGCTAGGATAGCAATTGCCTTACCCGTATGTTTAGTCTGCACTGGCTTCATTGTGACAGTCATAGTAAGTATTCTTTCTTTCTTTACTCTTGCCTCCAATATTTCATTATTTTGAACAGAGTGTTCTAATAGAGGGTAAGTTTTCTTCTGCATCTTAAAACTGTGTGGTAGGAAACAAGGCATTAATGGCTTCTCTAGATGAGAAGGCTGGTTGTGATAGGAAATTTCATCCCCTGATGCTTAAGACTGAAGGGGAATTTAACAGAAGGCTACATAATGGTGGAATAAGAACACCTCGTTATTAAGTCCTTCACAACATAAGGTAGGGGCGGCCAGTGAAGTGAGAGTGCTTCTGACTCAATAAAATCCTATTATGAAACTAAATACTCCAAAACTCTGTGGAGGTGAGAGGTATGCATAAATTCTAAAACAAATTAGATAAATTCATAAAGGGATTAGATCCACCAGACTTCATTAAGTCTGAGTGTCCAAATACATCTTGTTATAGAATACATTCAACTTGGGATATTTTAAGATTATTGATAGCTGGACATCCAAAGGAATAATGAGAAGATATTTCTTTTTTTTTTTTTCTGTTAATTTTTTTGTGTGTGTTTATCTGTGTGTGCTCTTTTTAAAAAAGCTGTTTTCTTAATGTAGCTGAACTAATTTAGTGATTATCTGTGTTACTGATTAATATAAAAGACTTGTGAAGGAAAAGCAAAAGGATAACAAGAGAGGAACGTGGTGTGTCCTTATTTTGGAGGAAATTTATGACTGATACAGAACTCACTTAGTCAAAGTTGCCCCATTTATTTCAAAAAATTTCTGAGGAAAAAAAAAATCTACATTTTATTTTGTAAAAGTATGATTGAACAAAGGCAAATTAACCTGAAGTGACCACTAGTCTTGTGGATTCATTTGATTGGAAATATTTCTGTATAGAGATGACAAATTATTACAACTTATTTGCACTGTTACTTTTAGCACTGTCTCTTCGTAGTGCCTTTGGTGAGGTGGAGTTGTATGCCTCATTTATTCACATGTTAAAAAAAGTCTGTAACAAGGGCATGGCAGATGATTATGTACAGTTGTAGAGTCATTATGTTCACTGTACTTACTCGATAATTTCTGTGGGGTGTAGCCTATAGATGATGTAAATCAATAAAATCATATTTCATCCATTCTTTTCATACTGCGTTTGTGCTGAGCACCTGAAGTAACTGAGTGTGTTGAAAAGACGTGGAAGAATGTTGATGGCCCACAGAGTAAGTTACTGTGGTTGGTCTCAATGACCATTTGATTTTGTTCTCTGTTCTGCATCTCTTTGTGTGGCTTTGCAAGTTAGGAACTGAAGTATTTTTGAAATCTGAGCCTTGATCTCCTTGTGTTTCTATTTCTTACCCGAGCATTTACAATCCACACAAAGGCTGTGGCAAAGTGCTTATAGTAACTTTCCTTTAAAAGAATATGCTCTGATAGAAATGTATAATTGAACAGATGACAAAAGTCAGATATTTTTAAACAGTTGAAATTTTACAAAAAGAAAATGGAGTTTCTTGACTTTGAATAGATTTAACTAAAGTAAAAGTTTATTAATGTAGTGAAACTTACCTATTAGTGTTGCTTTTTTTTTTTTTTGGTAGGTTTTAGGGAATTTTTTTGTTACATACTTACTCCTTCTGCCAAATTCTGCAATAGCATCTTCTTTTCTTTGTTATTTAGGTGATGAATAAATGAGTTAGGAAAGATCCTTTTATCTAATTCAGTAATTAATATTATGTAAGAATTATCATCTTAGAATCTAATATTTTCTTAAGCATTCAAGCAGGAGAGAGAGTTCGTTTGATCTCAGTGTCTGCACCAACACTGGTGGTCACTTCTAGCTAATATGTCATTGGTCATATCTTTACAAAATAAAATGCAGGTATCTTTTCCCAGAAATGTTTTGAAATAGATGGGATGATATAATTTTGATTCAGCAAGCTCTACATCAGTCTTAAATTCCTTCCAAATGTTGAAACAGTTTCCACTTGGTGGAGAGTATATTTGAGTATTATTTGGACTTCTGTTAACTGTTTCAAGGAATGCATGATTTCTAATATTCAATTCTACACTACAGAAAATAAGGTGAAATGTGGGTTTGCTGTTTTGGCATTGACTGCAGCTATGCAGCTGTGTAATTTAATCTGCTACTCGTCTTCTGAAAGCATATGCTTACACTTTTATGTTTTGTAAATATCCTAAGACAGCTATTTATGGGAGCATCTTTGTCTTATTTATAAAATAGCCACAAGATCTATATCCAATATTGCTTATACTAAAGTACTGGACTTAACTTGATCTCATTTGTAAATCTGGTTATAATTCTGTCACTATATATAACATGCAGTGCTCCTTTTCTTGGGGCTACAGAGCAATATGTTCTTGTCACGCAATGAGGCATCATAGGTGGGGCATTTCTGTATTACGAGGTGATGTAAACAACTGTTTGGATGCCCAGGCTGAGATCAACTGCATTGTGTTAAAATTACTGACAATAATGGAAAGAGTTCATAGCAGTGCAAATATTACATGTCACTAGCTCCTAGAATATAGAATATACTGTTCTAAAGAACTTCGTTAGATTCTGTTTTCTTCTTGTTTCTGTTACTTCTAATGCTGCTGATATGATACAGACTGGATACTTAAACATCAGATTTAAACATTTTCATATTAAAAAAAAAGTATCTCTGGATAAGTTCTTTCAAAGTTGGTGGAGTTGAATTCAAGAATGAATGTGATTTATTTTTGTAGTGGTTTCAGTATCAGAAACAAAAGATGCTTTGGGATGAAAGCTGGATTATAGAGTTCACCTGCATCAAACAAGGTTAGTAATGTTTCATTTTGTTACTGTTAGCAGCTTCATTAATAATTTTATGAAATAATCTCAATCATAAGCACATCTTGTTTACAGAAATTTACAGAAATTTTTCAGTTCAAAAAGACACATCTATCCCCAAATGAACAGACAGCTTTTAGACCTGGAAAAAATAAATCATATTTGCTGCAGTGGATGTGTGGTTCTGTATAATTGGCCTCACTCGCTTAGCCTGGCTTTACACAAATAAAATGAAAGATATAATGAGTCTTAATTTCTCTCAGTGAATACTGTCTTTGGCAGTTTTGCTGCAAGAATTAATTCACTGTGACCTGACTTCTTCTTCATTTTACCTTCAGGATATAAAATATGATTTTAATTGGCTGTAACTAAATATGTTAAGAATAAGATCAGATGTTATTAAATCCTGTACAGTGCTGCATTTGATTCACTTTCCTGTCCAGAGCTTTAGCACTCAGAAGCAGAGAAATGCCTAGACTCTCAGAAGAGGCAGGTTTGAAGAAATTGACTGAAATTGATTAGCCTGTGCTGATACGAACTCTCTGATTTTCTGTTTCCTCAAGGAATTGATAGATCAGTTTTAGCTATTTTATGCCATTGTGTTTCTAGTAGTATAAAGATGTTCTTGTGCTAATGCTATAGTGATACTTTCACCTTTGGACATGAACATTAATTTCTGTGCAGCTTGCTTTAATATGATATCCTCGTTGCAGTAAAGGATGGAGACTGGCATAGAAATTAATTTGAGTAGAGAATGCAAACCTTGACAGTTTTGTCAGTGCTCAGAGTAACTGGCCAAACCTGGTGGAGATGGTGAAACAATAAGAAATTAATTAAAAATTTCTGAAATTCATTTTGTAACCTAAAGCTGATCAACGTATATTAAAAACATACGTTGAGATCACTTTTCCCCCCCTATCTAACTGTATTATTTCTCTTCTCTGACTTCCCTTAGATGTCAGAGTCACTTCCCACAACTCTGTACTCGACAGTCTTCTAGCAGCTCCAAATAGACTTGTTAAAATATGGCACAGAACTTGCTCTGCTTCCCTAAGTTCTGTCCTCTGCATTGCACTAGCAGCAAGAACTGATCATCCTGAAATCAGGAAGACTTGCATTGAATCTTGAGGTTTAGTGGGAAAGATCCCTGGCAGTGCATCACCTCTTGGGTTGTTGCACTTTTTATGCAGCAGTCACACTCTAAAAACAATATCCATCTTACATGTTGACAAGACCAATCCTGCATGTAAAGATTTGGTGAATTCCTTAAATTTGCCTGCCTCCAGGGTCTGTACCTTTGTAATAATATGCATTTACAGGTGCCCTTTCTAATCCCACATCCCATTTAGATCACAAACTCTGGACAGCAACAGGAAGCGTGATAAGTGTTCTCCCAGCACCGAGTGAATCCAATGCCAGCTGTATCACTGTTCTGAGCTCCTGCCCTGCAGCTGCTAATGTGCCCAAGAAACAGCATTTCACCCAGACTGGGAGATAGTAAGTCAACGTATTACTAATTTTCTTCACTATTCACTATCCTGTAGTTTCACTGTGCTTTATATTTCTTGTAACCTCACTATAAATAGATTGAAATTCTCTTGTTACACCAAATCTAGTAAGTTGGTAGCATCATTGACTTCTGTACCACTTACTGGCTGTAGAATCTGAAACACGGTGTCTTTTGTTTTGGTTGTCATTTCCCCTTTTCTATGTGGGTGACTGCATAATGTGACCTGCAACTGTTAATGAATGATACCTACTGCTCAAATACATTTGGAACCAAGGTTTCAATGCAGATCTTTTTCTAAAATGCAGGTAGATCACAGCTGGATTATTTGAAGAATGGCATAGTGCTTGTATGTTGGGTACCATACAGAATCAGTTAAAAATCAGTTAATTCCTGCATACATCCCCACTGGATTCTTTAATGGAAAATTGGTTTTTTTTGTCTGTTCAAATTCTACTGCTTTACTACTGAGAATGCTTCATCCCATGGAAGCAGAAGGATGTTAAGTATCAGTGGTGGATCTGTAAAACAGTAGAAGAGAAATAATGAATAGGTACTGCTGTGTTCACTATCTCTGATATTCCCATTGTTGCTACTCAATCATCCAGCTGCCTAAATTTACTATAACATTCTCGTATTTCAAGTGGCATACACACAACAAGAATGCTTGTCAGTAAGTACTAATGCTTGCCTTATCATAGAAGCAGGGTCTTGTCAAATACTCATGTTCAGCTTCACACATACTTATGGACATGCTCAAACTTTCTGCTTCATCTCTAGAGATATGAAGCTGTTTGCAGTAAAAAAAAAATCTGCCAATTTTCCTAGCCTTATGAAATTATGTAGTTGGCCTACTATTCTCTGAACAGCATTTAATTCTGTTTCAGTGACGGTAGAACAGTGGCCATTAAAAAAATAATGAAGAAGGCATTTACCCTATCCAAATCCATACGTAAGGAAGTAAAACAAGTAAGGTAAGACGTGAAACCTGAAAACTGTATGCTATTCTATGTGTATATTGGTTCTTTAAAGGTTACAACCTGTCCAAACATTATAATACACTCATATTCTTTTCTTCAAACTTTGCTTTGACAATAGATGAAAATCTTTTTACAGCTGTTTTACCTTTTTCTTTACTTTCTGAGACAAGATTTCTAGTTTTCCAGTTACAGAAAGTGGGAAGGAGATCCATGAAAATTATTTGTGTGCTGTGTTTTCTGCTAATTTTTACAGGGAACTTGACCATCCCAATCTCTGCAAATTCATTGGTGGTTGTATAGAAGTACCAAATGTTGCCATAGTGACAGAGTACTGCCCCAAAGGCAGCCTTCATGATGTTCTGCTCAATGAAGATATCCCTTTGAACTGGGGATTCAGGTAAAAATAATAATAATTTTTTTAAAAAAGCTAAAAGATACAAAACTGTGCTGACAGATGCTGTGTGCTGTTTGGGACAAAATAGAAATTACAGTTGGTAGTTGGAATGAGGCTTACATTATGTTATGGAGAGAATGAAGAAGAAAGAGTGAATTTTTAGGAGGAAGATTTTCATGCAGAGGGTGATGATGCACTGGCACAGGTTGCCCAAGGAGGCTGTGGATGCCCCATCCCTGGAGGCATTCAAGACCAGGCTGGATGTGGCTCTGGGCAGCCTGGCCTGGTGGTTGGTGACCTGCACAGAGCAGGGGGGTTGAAACGAGATGATCATTGTGGTCCTTTTCAACCCAGCCCATTCTATGATCCTGTGATTCTGTGATTCTGTGATTCTATGAATTCAAATAGCCAGCCTAACTGAGTTCCTGGATTTTTGATCAATCATACACTGAGCACTGGTTACATTAAGTTAATGACTTTTCAACTCACTCTTGTTTATACTGCTACTGTTTTTAGATCTTTATTTCTGTGGGATTTCATGTGTTTCCGAAATATCTTGGGCATCTGCATTTAATTAAAAAGCACTGTAAAACTGCATAGATTAAATGATTAACATATCTAAAAATGCTTTGTTATATTTACTGACAAAGAAAATGAGCTAATGGTCCCAATCCACAAGGGCACTCTCATTGTTTTTTGAAATTAATCTTGGCATGCTCTTTTTACTTCTGCCTATTGTTTTCTTTCAGCAAAGAAAAAGAGCATAAAGAAGGTAAATGTTTCTCTTGTAAACATTTGAAAAGCACTTCCAATGATGCAAACATACTGGGAAGTTCTAAAGCAATCTGAACTGTCATAATAGAAGCTAATGGCCTGTGGACCCCAAACAACTGAGTGAGAGTTAAAGGCTTTCATCAACCCACTTCGTATGTTTTGGAAAAATGAGGTGGAGTGTCAGATTTCGAAGCTATTCCAATTATTAGAGCCTTTCTCCAAGGCTCTAGTTAGCCTTGGAGCTTCAATAGGTTTCAAACCCACTCTCGATTGAAGATCTGGTTTATTGGACATGCTAGCTTCTTGATTTTTGTCTTTCAGGTTTTCTTTTGCTACTGATATTGCCCAAGGAATGGCCTATCTTCACCACCACAAAATGTATCATGGACGGTTGAAGTCTAATAATTGTGTAATAGATGACCGATGGGTTTGTAAAATTGCAGGTAAAGAGAAGATAAATGAAAATTCAAAACTCTCAAGGTAGTCTACTAATGTGTGCAGATTTCACACTTTACACTGCTCCCAAGCACCTTCATTTTGTCCTTTTTGGTGAAAATGCTGGTGTTACACGATCATTTCAGACCTCTCCTTTAAAATAGGTTACTGCTGCATGCATCAGATTCCATAAGTGATGAAGTCTATCAGTCTATCAACATCAGGCTGAACAGAAATTCTGTCTCATTCTCAGTTATGATGCAGAGAGAAAATCTTAGCAATGGACACCACTGTAAATACATGGAATAATGCTGACTGGCAAACACAAAGTAGTTCGTGAAGAAAAGCAGACTCAACTGAGCTTTTCAATCCTGTACTCAAAACTGAATTATTATTACGGAGCTATAGTCACCCTGTTCCTGCTACAGAAAGACAGTATGTGGAAACATGAAAACCACTAGAGGGCCTAGATTATTCTGCAACACCCAATGGACTGGAAAATTTCTTCATCTTTCCCCAGGCTAGTTATTTGACCCTATAATCTACAGGCAACTTAAAAACAACTGCAATAGATACACTTTCAAAAATTTCTCCTAAGAATAAGACCCCTACAAAGTGCTATGGCTGCTTCTCTACCACCTTTAGTATCCTGCTTGCAAGAATATGCTTTGCTTAGAGCCTTTTCTGAGGAAAAACAAAAAAAAATTGAAAGAACTGGACTACATCAACTACATCACATTTGCACAACACCTCTGCTTTAAATGAGGTCCCCATGAAATAACTGAGAATTTAATTTATGTGGTTTTCATAATGACAAGATGCTCAATGTGGGACCTAATTGAAAAATTCCAAAGAGATCCAATATGGAGAATGAAGTTTTAGAACTGTCTTAAAAAAAAACAAAACAAAACAAAAAAACAACAGGGATCTACCTCCTGCCACCCCATATACTCAGCAGAGTGCTGTTTATATCTAACAAAACAGACATCTGTTGTTTTTTTCTCTTCCTCAGTTCTAAGTCAGATACTAAGAGCCTTTTCTGTGTTAAGCAAAAGTATAGCTGTAAAGATGTTTATCTGCCTTTGTTCTCATGCTAGTGGTGTGCATGTAAAGCCCCCCCGATTTATAGCAGGTCTAGTAGCTATCTAACTTGTCATTGCTCTAACAACCTGTCAGAGGATTGGTGAATAAGTAGAAAAGAAATCTGCATTTGCATATTAATTCTTGCACTCAAGTGAACATACTGTCTCTGAATATACTTTTATGAAATCATACAATAATTCTCTCTGGAAGGGGCCATTTAGTTCAACTGGCCCTCTCGAAAGACTGTTATGCAGTCTCACCCAAGTATTTACTCTCCAGATCCTAAATTTCCAATATTTTTTAGAAAGATAAGAACCACCAGGCACACATCACTTTTGGACAGAGATTTGTATTTTGAAGAGAGAAAACTAATTCCTTCAGACTTGTTTTGTCACTGTGTACTAATACCTGTATTTCAGAGAAATACAGACTGAGTGCTTTGTTTTCTGTTTTCTTCCATGGTAGATTATGGCTTGCAGTTGTACAGAAAAGAAGATTCTTCTGAGGGATACCAGCAGAACTTGATACCAATTTACATAGCTCCTGAAATCCATTCCCTTTTGGATTTTGAACCCAATTCCATGACAGATGTGTACAGGTAATTTCCTGTCTCTTTAATCATTACATCTCAAATATACTATCTTCACTTTTTAGACTCAAGAGTATCATGGTCATCCCAAGGATATGCTTGAATGCATTTTACAGAAATTCAATAATGGCAATAACTTAGAGTTAATAGCATCAGTTTTGCAGGATAGGATATTTGTGCATCCCACAGTTCTATAATTAGTGTCAACACATTGTTGACAATGATAATATGATAATATTCAGCTTGCAGGTAACAATTAGAGCTAGGAAGGTAGTGAATAATAATAAGCACCAATGAATTGCTCTATCCCTTTCTTTTTGAAAGCTATTATGGGAGATCATTGCAAGGGCTTATTTGGTCATCAGGGTTTGCATTACCAGTGATGGACAGCTGGCAACACTAAACTTGATAGCCAAAAAAAGCTACTGCAAAGTGATTTCCTACAAAGAAGATCCAATTCATTTCCAAGTGAAGGGGATTACTATTGAATTTTTAGAGAATAATAATCTAATAACAAAATCATCAAACTGAGTTGAAAAATACCATATCAATATTTCTTGACTTTCCCACCGATTTTCTACAGTAAGTAGGAAATAACTGTATTCTTGGTATATCCTAGTTTATAATATCAATACTTCCTCTGTGCTTATTTCCAGTAATTAGTTAGTTAAAAGTAGTTGACAGGGAAAATTGCAGGATGGTAATGCAAGATTTTTGTGGCTTTTCTCTCTCTTTTTTTTTTTTTTTTTTTTTTTTTTTTTGCTTTTCTCAGAACAGCGGAAGGCTCCTGCTTTCTGAGGAATTTAGTAGCTAGCAAAGCATAAAGTACTCAAATTTAAATGGAGCTTGAAATGCTGATCGTTGAGCAGATGAAGGCATTGTTAGCATTACTTGTTGAAAACATTTATGAAAGGGTACATACTGTTATTTTTATCAAAAGCTTCAAGTTTCACAGAATCACACAGAATTACAGAATCACAGAATGGCCAGAGTTGAAAGGGACCTCAAGGATGACGAATCTCCTACCCCCCTGCCGCATACAGGGCCACCAACCTCCACGGACACCATGCTGCCCAGGGCCCCATCCAATCTGGCCTTGAACATCTCTAGGGATGGGGCATCCACAACCTCTCTGGGCAGCCTGTTCCAGAACCTCACCACTTTCTCTGTAAAGAATTTCCCCCTGACATCCAACCTAAATCTTTCGTCCCTCATCTTAAAACCATTTCCCCTTGTCCTGCAGTTGTCAACCCTTTCAAAGAGTTGATTCCCCTCCTGTTTGTAGGCTCCCTTTAGGTACTGAAAGGCCGCAATGAGGTCACCCCACAGCCTTCTTTTGTACAGGCTGAACAAGCCCAGCTCCCTCTGCCTGTCTTTGTAGGGGAGGTGCTCCAGTCCTCTGATAATCTTTGTGGCTCTGGACCCTGTCCAACAGCTCCCTGTCTTTCTTGTACTGGGGGCTCCAGACCTGGACACAGTACTGCAGATGGGGCCTCCCAAGAGCAGAGTAGAGGGGGACAATCACCTCCCTGTCCCTGCTGGCCACCACTCTTCTGGAGCCCAGGATACCATTTGCTTTCTGAGCTGAAAGAGCACACTGCTGGCTCATGTTAAGCTTTTCATCTATCAAGACTCCCAGGTCCTTCTCCATAGGGCTGCTCTCAAGGATTTCTCCTTCCAGTCTGTACGGATGCCTGGGATTCCTCCAGCCCAAATGCAAAACCTTGCACTGTGCTGTGTTGAACCTCATTAGGTCACCCAGGCCCACCTTTCCAGCCTGTTGAGGTCCCTCTGAATGGCATCCCTTCCTTCCACCGTGTCAACTGCACCACTCAGCTTGGTGTCATCAGCAAACTTGCTGAGGATGCCCTTGATTCCGTCATCAATGTCATTGACAAAGATGTTAAAAAGCATCAGTCCCAAGACAGACCCCTGGGGGACACCACTCGTACAGCCAGCCTCCATCTGGACATAGAACCATTGATGACCACTCTCTGTCTGCAGCCTTTTAACCAATTTCTTATCCACTGAATGGTCCACCCATCAAATCCACATCCCTCCAAACTGGAGTTAAGGATATGGTGGGGGACTATGTCAAAGGCCTTGCTCCAACAAGTGTTTACTGCCTTAAATAAACGTTATGGGGCTTGCACTGAAAATTTAGTCTCAGAAACAGAAAATGTTTAAATCTCATTTTTTTTTCCAGTTGGGGTATATGAAAGTCTGAAGGCAAGTCTGAGCTCGATTTTGTAAATTGCAAGATTTATTGGATTGATTCACATTGATCCCTCGTATGCTTATAAAATACCTGTATATGCCAAAACAATCATTATTTTTAATCCATTCTATGAGGTCAGATTATGGAAATAAGAATTTGAAGTCTCTGTAGTATTTTTATCTATGGGCAAAAATAGATCTTTATAATTTGCTTCAGAATAGCTTATCTAAAAGCATCTTGTCATCATGTTGATGTCTTTGGCTATTGTAATTCTGTCCTGTCTCAATCCTGACATTGTCAGTATGGACTGGCTTTGCTGTGCTTTAAGTAAGCGGTAATTTAGAGTTATGTTATACATTGCGCTTTGTAATTGCTCCAAATTAAATATGCATTCTCTTTTCCAGAAATGTTATTTCCTTAGTGCCTGCTTGGGTTACACGTTGCCCATATTCAGGCTAGATGCCACGACTTGTCTTTGCAGACAGCCTGGCTTCCTGAAGCCATTTCTTGACAAAGACTCCCCTTAAAATAATGCTAACAAATGATTTTCTTATATTGTAAATGACTACACAATGCAGTTTTGACAGATTTATTGAATGCTTGCTGAATTTATTTTGCTGTCAGTTCCTGTGTCTGCAAAATCTAGGTTTCCTTTTGTTGTACTGCAGATAATCCTTGCTTGCTACTAAAAAAAAAAAAAAAAGAGTAAGAGCTGAAATGCCCAGTCATGGAAGAAAGATGAAGAAAAAGAGATGTATCCTGTAGTATTAGCTAGCTTTTCTCTTTAAGAGAGCTAGTCTCCAGAAATTGCATTTTAACACAATTTGTGTTCACTCATATGACCATGTATAAGCCCTTCCATGAGAGCTCACTGGCCAGGAAGCAGTGGCCTCATCTTGAAATCCTCAATTTTCAAAATTCCTGACCAAAAAAATACACTAATATTCCTGAAGATCTTGCCCAAATGAAGAAAGAGTAGAGACTACAGGAGTGGGACTTGTAATTTTGTGTGCTTTTGCAGATGAATCATTTGCTTTTAAAGTTCTCCAGGGAATGTGTTGGTCAGATGGGAAAGTTAAAATGGAAATGAGAACAGGAACATGAAAGCACCTCTTAATTGAGCTAAAGAGGCAGTTTCCCATTACAGTTTCTCCTAGATTAACTTCTCTTGATTTGTGATGGTTATGTGAATCTGACTTGCCACTCTACTAAGACTTCTCTTGTGCAGCACTGCTAAAGCTGAATAAAATCAATACTGTTTCTTATTACTTGCCTTGAAAATCTGAGCTTTGCTCTCCCACTAGGAATGGTAATCCTTTCTACTACTAAATCACCACAAAATCAGCATTAAAATTTCAACAGATTAGTTTCTACATTATTCAGTATTGTTTATATGTGTTATTCTATTTGCTATTGATATCCCACTAATATTCCAAAAGGTTGGTAGCCATGTCCCACTGTTCTGCCAGACTGCCATACTAAGCAGAGGACTCATTAGCAATACAACAGACTGTATAGCAGTTTACTCATAAGAAAAAATGTTATCAAGAAGAGATGTTTGTTGTGAAGTAAATATTACACAGTTTGAATATTTACAGAGGCAAGAACAACTTTATCAATATTGTTGGTTGCAGGAGTTATTGGCTTCCCAGAGATCACAGTTTTGAAAGTGAGTTCAATAAAGAGACTGAACATCAAGTTGTTAACACTTTTGTTTCGTTCTTCGTCCTTGATGAGTGTATTTAACCTTGGTTCATCTAAGGAGAATGATGATGATGTTGATGTTGATGATGGAGATATCATTCAGAAACAAGCAGCAAAAACGCTTACTGTGTAAGCTACTCTGGGCACTATGTCTTATCATTAACTTCGTGGAGATTTTCCAGAACAGTGATCTATAATGAAAAAAAGACTGCTCATCCCTGTTATGATTCTGGTTAATCTGATTCTGTCCATTGATTACAACACTGACCTGTCTTGCATGATTAATTGATAGGTATCATGTAGTCCTTGCACATATTCCCTATGGATTCCATTGAAATTCCAGAGGAAATTGCTTTGCAGTCCATCAGACTCAAATCTTTCATCTCTGAGACTGATCTGTGAGTAGATGTGTGATCAGTGCTAATGATCAGTGACAGATCTCTAAAAACACAGAAGTAACAGATAACAGAAAAGTTGCTAGCCTTCCTTATGGGATACTGTGCTTTCAGTCATGACATTAGGAGAAATGAGAAATCCTGGAAAGCTGAAATCAGTGACTCCATTAACTATTACTCCATTAAGATTTGTTTTTATTACCCTGCAGTTATGCCATCATTTTACTAGAAATTGCCACAAGAAGTGACCCCATGCCAGTAAGTAAAGATGAATTGTGAAGTTTGTATGGTAATTTTGATTCTGCTTCGGTTGAAGATATAATACAAACTCTGAATAACTGTGCTTTTTCTTTGAAGGAGGGGAGAGTACACACGCTTTGCTCTTTACTTTTTGGGTGCAAATTCAGTTCCAATGGAAAGTGCAACTAGAGCTTCTTCATAAACATATCAGTCTACCCTCCAGAACTTTAAAGAAGATTTAAAGAAGAGCGTATGAAGAAAATAACTGTGGCTTTAAAACTGCTTTTGTGTTAGCTCTCTGACATTTAATGAGAGGGTGATTGCATACCTTAGCATCTTTCTTTTGGTACAGTAGTTTCTCCTCCTTCCTAATACTCCCAGTCCTGTCAGTGGAGACTTGCACCATTAAGAATATGACAGAAGGTCAACTGTGCTGCTTAGTGTAAGAAAAATGTCTTTTCATGGCCAGTGCTAAATGGCAAACACAAAAATTGCACCTTGAACTTGAAATCAGATGTTCTGAATAAATAATTATATACTGCTTGAAATAATTTACTTAACAGTAATTCTAACAACTAAAACTTGAAACTAACATTCTTGCACTTCTTAGAGCTCATGATACTAGAACAATGTAGGCATTAATGTTTCTCAGAAGTCAGCAAATATCTTGCCGGATATTCATTTCAAAATTTGTTTACCTAGTATAAACACATGGATTAAAGACTTATAGCAATGAAAAGCCTCATAAACAAGGCCACTCAGGTTAGACTGAATTGTAACTTTTTTTTTAATGTAAAAAAAGTGATATGGAACCTGTCATAAAAATAGAGATTGTCATAGTAATGTATTTTTTAAAAGCTGTCTAAAAAAAATGCCACTTTTTCAACACTGTTAATTCCTTTTTCTCTAGAAAGATGGTGTGCCTTCAGCAGAATGTTCTTGGTGTCTACCTTTAGCAGAATTAATTTCAGGAAAGGCAGAGGATTCCTGCCCATGTCCCACAGATTACATAGAGGTAAGATACAATACTGCATACAAAAATTATTTATTGAAATGAATCCAACGAATGTGACAGAAGTTTCATGGCAATATCACTGATGGATGTAAGGAACTGAGATACCAAGATGCACATCTCAAACAAGGAACAATGAAATTGATTTCATATCCTTAGTAGAAGAGCAGTCATCCTCCCAAATAGAAATTTCAGTTATCCCCTCAAATCGTCAGTATAATAAAAAATGTTATTAAATTCAGTCATTGATTTTTGTGCATTTTCACTTTATTGTAAAGGTTGAGTTCAATAAATATTAGTAATATGTGTCTAGATTAAAAGCAAAATTCTTTCAAGTACTAAAGTATATGTCTCAGGCAAAGCATGAGTTCAGTGATTCTTATGCAAAAGTTTGACTTGTTTAGTAGCCTCAAATAAAGAAGAAGCTGCATGCCCTGCCTGTTCAGGTAAATTAGAATGAGGTTTTATGGCATCCTTATTTCAGCTTAAGAGCTAAATAATTCACTTTTAATGACTTGTAGCAACCTAAATGTAACAGGTTTTTCGTAAGCAGTATTGCATTTCAGTGGGTAGTTAAAATTATTAAGACACATTTCAGTTTTTAAGTGCCTGTGAATTTTTTTGAATGGTCATTTGATTCAGTAGCATAACAATATCTTAAAGCACAAGATAAAACCTTATGCAGAGTTTGGTAGAAGGAATGTAAGCATTTACTTCCTGATTTTCCCCAGCTGAACTTCCATGAGCTAACATCTTTCATTCAGTTACACAGCATTGATCTGTGTAAGTCAGGAGGTCTTGGTGTAGCTCTGCCATTTTTCACCACTGCAGATAACAGCTTCACCTGATTAGCTAGCACCAAGAAAATAATAGTATTAATTAGAAACACTATATGTGCTTAGAATGACAAAAGGCTGTTTGTGTGTCTCATTCTCTTTTTGTGCCACAGCTCATCAGAAAATGCAGAAAAAATAATCCAGTCCAGAGGCCTACATTTGAACAAATCAAGAAGATGTTAAACAAGATGAATCCTAATAAAGTTAACCCTGTTGACATGATGATGACTCTGGTAATTTTAGATTTTCAATCCAATTTAGATTTATCTGCTTGCAATAGCAACTACTTCTATGCTTCATGGGGTTTGTGGGTTTTTATTCTATATTTTATTTTATTTTATTTTATTTTATTTTATTTTATTTTATTTTATTTT
>NW_024962251.1:5080385-5177734 GCF_019238085.1 Lagopus leucura | reverse complement strand
TTATTTTATTTTATTTTATTTTATTTTATTTTATTTTATTTTATTTTTTGTTTAATCTCATATTTCGTGTTTAATGGGAATACTTTGAGTCAATTGTTCACTTCTGGCAGATTAAATGTAACCTGAGTTACAAAAACAAAGCTGCAGTTCTCCTTGAGACCTTTTGTTCTCATCCTCTTCCTGTCAGTTGTTCTTAACTTTCTCAGCTGCTCTACAGCTGAACACTTTGTTTTTGTCAGTCAAGTACTGCTTTTTTTTCCCCCTCCCCTATGGCTAGGTGGTGATTTTACAGTGCTGGGGCTGTGGAAACCCAGCATGATACAAATCTGTTTACACACATATTTTGAGCAGTGTGTCTTAAGCCCATCAGCAGACAGAAGAGAATCCTGACTTCACATCTTATTGCCTCCTACAGAGCAAGGGCGCAAAAAAAAACATAGCATAGCTGGAAAGCTTATGAAACAGCAGTATGAATTTTTGACAAAAAAAGAGACTTACATACCTCTTCAGTCTTGGTAACATATTTTAATAAACACTGGAAACTTGGTCTCTGCTTTGGATTTAACCACTACTGTTCATACAGGCCTTGAAAATACTGGGACTTGCTTCTGTCCTTGGTGTATGAAATGATCTTCAATATAGAATTGTGAATTTACCTTAGGAGAAAGCTGGTCTTTGCATTCTGTAAGAAAATCAACAACCTATCTCAAACCTGGGGCTTTACTCATCTGAATATTTTCAAAGCATGATAACTCAAATGCTTAGATCCTGCCCAACTAGAACCTGTTTCAATAAATAGATTATTTCATTCAATTTTCTGTGTTACTTAGATGGAGAAATACAGCAAACACCTGGAGATACTGGTTTCTGAGAGAACCCAAGACTTAATGCATGAAAAACAGAAGACCGATCGTCTGTTGTACAGTAAGTTATAAGTAGGACAAAAAAGCTGGATATTCTCAAAATAGTTTGAAGTTAGCTAATTACCAACAGAAAGATCCTGTAATAAGTTTAGTTGTCAACGAATTTATGCACATGTTCCTTGCTAAGTTTAAAGACATTTAGCTACTTTTTATATACCCCTCCTAAAAGTCAGCGCTCTAATCTCAGAGCTTTGACTGGATACTCTGGACACTGGATACTCTAGTGGCTCTGGTTTGTTTTGACCTTGTTTGGCTGTTTTTCTATATAGTTATGAGTACTGGGGAATTGCTTTTGGACTGAGGTTACTTTTGCTAGCATCATGTCTTCGGGAATACCTCAAAGTAGAGGGATGATGAAATAGTCATAACTCCTAGGAGAGAAAAAGGAAGAGGCTGTAAAAAATACAAGACGGTAGAAATAAAGACGATAAAGAAAACCAAAGAGATAGTAAACCAACACAGGAGGAAAACACTAACAAAAAGTTGTCAAAATGACTTAGTGATATCCCAAGTCACCCTATTAGAATCTGACATTTCTTGGAATGTATAGATACTGGTTTCTTAAAGCTAAAAAATATGAGTCATCTGAAAAATCTGAACTTGCTACCAGTGAGATTTACTGTGAATTCTGACATTATCTGCAGAACAGATTTTGATGCTTAAGACTGCTTTCACCTTCAGAATGTTTCACCTTTACAGACACTGCTCTTACATCTTTAAACAAACGTATTATTATTACTGTGTTCTTTTATCTATGTCAAAATATTAAAAATGTTTTAACTTCTATAACAGGTATGTTGCCAAAGCAAGTAGCAGATGATCTCAGGCAAGGAAAACGTGCACAAGCTCAAAGTTACTTAAGTGCCACCATCTTTTTCAGGTAAATAAAAGTGAACAATAGGAATAGAACTGACTCCTTCTCTAGCAGCATCTAGGCTCCTACCGTAGGTGAAGCTTCTAGCTGAGTATCAAATTTATATTTAAACTACCACTGCTTGTATCAGGTGGCAACATTTGACTGCAAATAAGTGTCTATCAAAATTGTCAGATTCTAAGGCTGTGCCCCAGAGTATGGTGGGCATGGCACAGCTCCCCAGGGCTGCAGGCATGGCCCTGAGCTGCCAGAGCTCAGGGAGCATTTGGGCATCGCTCTCACACACAGGGTTTGGGTTTGTGTAGTGCTGTGTGGATCTGGAAGTTGGGCCCCATGGTCCTTGGGGGTCCCTTCCAACTCTGGATATTCTATGATTCCATGTTTCAGTTTTTTCATTAGAATTATTTAGAAGAAGAATGAGTACTGCAGAGCTCTAACACACAGCAGCACATCACTGTAGGTGTTACACACACTCATATCCATTTCACAGGACAAGCCTAAATACAGTTTCCAGGTTTAGCTATGTAAAGGAAACACATCCATCCTTAGAGTCAGCAGATCTTTACAGTTTTTGACACTTGGTGTCATTATGTGTGCTTGTAGCATCATGTAAATCAAATTTGCTCTTGTAATAAAATGGATAGATACTACGGGTTTTTTTTTTCATTTTTACATAAACTAAAATTAGAGACTAATTAGATTGACAGATTAAAGTCTAGTTGTAAAAAAAGCCAACATTTTATTCCATTAGTAAGCAGAAAGACTTAGGTTAGTCAGTCCCTTCAAATGGGAAGGGTGTTTTTTAGTTTAAGTAAACATTTTAAGATATAACTATTCTGTAAGATCACCAGCCGAAGACAAGTGAAAAAAGTGAAGTCTGAATGTCTAAAATTACCTGACTGCTATGGTTAAGACAGTACGTATGTTCTTTTTTTTGTGTTTTAACAGTGACATTGTTGGCTTCACTCAGCTATCCAGCAGCAGCACACCTTACCAAGTGGTAGATCTCTTGAACAAGCTTTATACCACTTTTGATGAAATCATAGATAACTATGATGTCTATAAGGTGGAGACAATAGGAGATGCCTGTAAGTTCCTTGAACTGTGGAAAATGTTGGGACATCAAGACAGAGACTGATGACAAGGAAGGGCAGGTGAAGGAGATTTAGAAAAACTTTTTACTACTGGGAAGACACACAAAACAAATAGGCAAAAAGTCCTAGCACAGCCCCAGCAAACTTTTGGAACACCTCCATTGCATGTATTTCATCATTTCTATAGCTGGTGAATGTTGTGGATAGAACATTGGGGTGCAGCAAAAGTTCTTTATTTGGTTCCTGTGACTTGCAAAGTCTGAACTGAAATCTTGGAAACTGAGTAATCACAGTTGGCAATTTTTGTTTCATGTGAACAAAACTGAAAAATGTACCTTCTGCATGGGAACATAAATGCCATTTCCTAAGCTATAATATGTGGTTTTTGGTTTTATTTTTCCCCCAAAGACTCTGATAGCCTTCTCTCCCCTTAAGCTCTATCTTCTTAGCTGCATCTTCTTTTGGATTTTTAGGAAAAGATTGTATTTGCCCTCATGGAAGCCTGCTAGCAACTAACCACTATTAAAGCTGATTTACATCCAAAACCCAGAAGAATCTAGCAAAAGCTTGGGATAAGGCAATCAGGAATTCTTTAGATAGTGGGAAAGTAAAAAAACAAAACAGAAACAAACAAACAAAGAACCCACAAACGCCAACACTTCTTTTTCTGTGGTATGGTGTCGGCTTTGTAGAGCATGGAATTGTTGAAGAAATGCACCAAGAGGTCCTCTTTTCAGAGATCCTCAAGAGAGGGAGGGGGGAGGAAGGAAGTGTAGGAAAACTAAGAATGAAATCCAGAATTTTTTCAATGGATGACTCTATCTGCTTAGTAGACACAGCTGTGCCTCAGTATAGAACGGAATAGGGCTTCTTTTGTGTTACGTTGGCACTTTGATAAGTGTGTGTATAATGTCACAGGTTAACATAGTTGCATTGTTATGTTAAGATATGGTAGTGTCCGGAGTACCCAAAGAGAATGGGATCCTTCACGCTGGTGAGATTGCAAGCATGGCTTTAGACCTTGTGAATGTCTGCAAGACTTTTAAGATCCCACACAAGCCCAACACCCTTCTGGAGATAAGAGCGGGAATACATTCAGGTATGTTGAGAGAGCTACAAAAGAACTCATTTCTGGTTTATCAAAGGTCTCCTTGGACGTGTTTCCTCTCCAATGAAAATAATGTACAGCATGGGATGGAGCACTTCACAGAGGTCATCTCAACAGTATACATTACTGGGTTCACTGGGTACATAAATGTGGCTCTCCTTTTCAGTTCTCTCAAAACAGTGTTGCTTTTGGGTCTTCAATCTAGCCTTCATTCTCAGACTCTCATCTGCCTGATCTAAACTAATATGTGCCTGCAACTCCTTCCTGATAGAGTTGGGTATGCGCTATGTAGTCCAGTGTCTGCAAGTTGAGCAGCTTCTATTGTCTCAGCAAGAGATCAAATTTTATATAAATCCCCTGGGGCTGACATGAAGAAATCAAAACTAATATTTGATGGACACAGACATTTTCTGCCTTTAGCAGGATCAGGTTATTTCCTACTCCCAGTTTTCCACATGACTTGAGGGTGTTGTATGTGTAGCTCCTACTGGAAGGATTCCTATCTCCTTATCCCTAAAAATAGTATTTTATGGTGCTGAAATCCAGTTTCTGCAGGTGCTTTAACTCATGCATTGTACCTTTATCTCAACCTCACTTCCCTCACCATTCCCTTTTTCACATTCTTCCATGGTGTCTGGAAGTCATCTGTAAACCTGATATATGACTTATATGAGGCAGTACTGACACTTAGTCCTTACTTATCAATGAATGAGAAATAAGATAATGTAGGAAATGGCTAGGAGGTTATATGGCTAAATATATGATTTAAAAACACAAAATATCTTTTTTCTCCATTTCTTTAACAGGGGCAGTTGTAGCTGGAGTTGTTGGAACCAAGATGCCACGGTATTGTTTATTTGGAGATACTGTGAACACAGCTTCCAGGATGGAATCTACCAGTGAAGGTAATGAGGTGCAAAATGCAGGTGCAGTTTTGACCATCCCTTAATGAGTATTGAACAAATGTTATGCTTTGTAACTTTGAGTCCTGTCCTGTTTAAATTACTGCAATTTCTGTAAGAAAGGTGTTGATTTCTGGATTCATAGCCCATGGGGAAATTTGCCAGTGCTATTCCCTAAAACCTTTGTAACAGCATCCCCTCAATTCCTCAAATCTTAAAGGGGCATTTTCATGGCTTTGAAGTTCTCAACAATAAAAAAAAGTACACAAGAAACAGACTTTAGAGAAGATCAGAAAAAGGTATGTGGGTATGTTCACTGTTTTGTTTCTTACCTGGAACCCAGCTGAATTTACAGGAAAAATACTTTATGTATTTTTTTACTAGTAACTTTCTTCTAATGGAGAACACAGGAGATAGCAAGACACCATGGGAGCTGTGTCTGTCTTTAGCCAGTACAGAAGGTTATATATCTCAGCAAAGAGGTGAGAGCAAAATCTCTGTAGAATAAACTGTGGAGCTAACTTCGATTTCACTTCTTCCCAGGGGATACCAGGGCTCCATGTTTAGTTAACAAGCTTTATATTTAGCCAGTATGAGTATCTGAATCTCAGCTTTTGAAATATGTTAGCCTGAACTACAAGAACTGGAAAAAATGAAATGAAATGAAATGAAATGAAATGAAATTAAATTAAATTAAATTAAATTAAATTAAAAAATGAGGGAATGATTCAATAACATTCATTCTTGATAGGTTGTTTTTGTTTCTTTCATTCATGCAGTGAAGCCAAATAGTTTTATGGCTTACACTGCAATGCCTTCTGAAATGACTTGAATTAGGCAGAATCCAAGGTGTTTTTAAGTTTCAGGATAAAAAATGATCCACTAAAAACAACACAGGAAGGCAGAGGAGTGGCACTAATGGATGGCTTTGCTTTAGCCTAGGTATTTGAGAAATCAAGCAGGATCCATTCCTTCTCGCCATTACAAACCTTTTTCCAAAACAAATTCTATCCTGAGTTGAACACATCTAACTTTTTCCCCTCCTGTCATTTTTCCAGGTAATTTCTCTCCTGCTCCTTTCAGGCTCCCTGTATGATCTGGTGTCATTGGAATGGTTTTAAAAGTGATGATTTCAAAATCTGCTTCCATCATTCTTGATACTTTATCTTTTAGTCTGCATGCTTATCTGTCTTCCCTATGGCTCATAATCACATAAAAATTAAATAGAGTCAGAGATTCTTATATTTTACGAATTTCCTTTTCCCCCTCTTTCTCTGGTCACACATCTGAGGATCTCAAAATATGTCACCATGTTTTAACCCCCAGATGATCACTGTAAAACAGATGAGCTAATAAACATTACTAGCAATGTAAATTATAATTTCTCTCAGTTGGAATCTGAGTGCTGTGTGATTTGTTCCAAACGAGGACAAACTATTGAAGTATTAAATATCTGCTGGAAAGAATGTTTCAGATCTGTGTATCTGGGTATATTGAAACATGTATTACTAATCTAAATGGAGTTATCTTGAGTCTTTCAGCAAAAAGACATCTAAGTAAAAAGCAACCAACGAACAGAAAAGAAAAACCAAAGTGGAATTATGATAATACTATCCCTTCCTCCTGTTTTTATTTACAGGCTTGGAAGCAGAGCAAGGATAAAAGTATCTTTTATGTTTATACTTTGCTGTAAACACTTTGTGTAAAGAAGACACTGGCTCTTTATAAACCATGAGGTAGAACTATGCATTCACGGTTTTCTTTACTAGGCAAAAGGGCTCCTTGCCTGTAATTTCAGCCAGGAAGCTATGAGGAGTAGAAAAATAATATCAGATGCAGGATGTGAGGAGTAGTGTTTGTTGACAGCCATTTATTTGTCCTGAGATGCCCTCACAAAGAGGCCAGGGTATTGCAGCATGTGTGTGTGAGCACTTCAAACAACAATGGAATGACTGCAAAAACATGCAAACAATAAGGGAATGTTCATGAATAAGTCTAGAAGTCTTTGGTACACAGAAGATATCTTTCTGTCCTGAATGGTTAAATCATTGTAACAATATGACAATTGTCTCTTTTTCCAGCTCTTAAAATACAGTGCAGTCCAAGTACATACCAGCTGTTGGAGCAGATTGGAGACTATGTGTTAATATGTCGTGGGAACTTACAAGTCAAGGTGTGTATGCAACATTTACATTCAGCTTTTCAGAGAGGAGAGTGTGAAGGTAGTCTGGAGTTCTGGAATTCTAACCCATGCAGTCCTCTGTTGAACTCCATGGATTAGTCTGTTTCCTGCCCCCCAGGAGAGGTATCTCAGGCATTTAATCAGGATAAGCCTGCTAACTCAGAGAGTGAAGGGCTACACCCAGCTTGGAAGTAGTACTTGACAAGCAATTCTGACAAAACTTCTTGCAATAAAAGAATTCATTAAGGAACATCATAAATACCAACATTTCAACATTACCAACTGTAACACAACAGTATATTTCTAGTATATATTTACTATATAAATTATACTGGTATATATTTATTGTATTATGATTCTGTGATTCTGTGGTTCCATTTCTGGATGTAGCTTTGGAGGGAACTTCAAAGAATTGTTTAAACTATGCTGCTGCCACTAGCACACTATTTTTTAAGGCAAGATTTTGTGCCTGTCTTCCTATATATAAAATGTGTGACAGACATATCAGTCTCCTTTTGGGACATAATCTGAGGTGTAATTAAAAGATGATTACACAAGTGATGAGTAGTATTAGAACCTCATGACTCATTTTCTTTCTCAGGGAAAAGGAGACATGATAACTTATTGGCTGGAAGGTAAGAAAGCGTCTGCCACTCACAAGACAGTCCCCAACCCATCTGTGACTCTTCAAGATCCCAACAGAACTTCATTTAGTTTGATACCAGGTGTCCTTCAGAGTGATGCTGTCTCAAGTCCTGCTTACTAGCCACTCACTGACTCCAATATCCAGTCTGTTCTCAGTCTGTTAGTTGATTCTTCTGATTCAGAAAGTAAGAAAATAGAATGTCTTTTGGCCTTGTGGATGTTTCTGTTACCACTGTTCCATTAGGGGCAAGAAAGATACAAAAAAATCAAAAACTCATCTTGGGAAGTGAAGTGGAATTGCCAGGTCACAGCCTGAACCAGTACATGAACACTGCTGTGCCCAGAGTGTCCAATGCACCCTTCCTTTATCTCCCTCTGTGGTGCTTCTGAGTTCATCTGCCATTTCATAGACCAACATTCCTAATGGCCACCAATCCACTGCCCTGTTGTAAGCCTTGCTGAGAGTTATTTCAGGTGCCAGGTATCCTGGAGAACCACATAATGTCCAAGTTCTTGCTTTTACTCTTTTTGCAAAGCCAGAGTACACAGCCTGGATGTATTCTTAATTAAAAGATTTTCAGGCTTTAGATCTCTGTAAATGAGGTCTAATGAATGGAGGTACTCAAATATTAGCACCATCGGAGCTGCATGAAACTCTGCATGTAGTTCACTGAATCTTCTGATTCGTCTCAGATGTAAGAACATTTCACCACCAGGAACATACTCCATTACCATTGTTGGAAATATCCAGGCAGTTTATCAGGACAGTATCTCTGATAAAGCAGATTTTATTGCCTTATTGCAATTGCAATGGCGGGAGCAAGCAGGATTGCACAGAAAACAGCATTAAATCTTTTACGCCCTATTACTCAATGCTTATCTCTTTCTCCCCTGGTTCCTCATTGGCTGAGTACTTCAGGTTCACAATCTTCCTGATGCTCAATTAAACGTGCAGATATTGGATAAACATCAATTTTTGCTAGCTAAGCATATATCGCTGGTTAGTTAACTTCTCACATTTGCTCATTCAACACTCAGTCATCGCTTCTGGACATCTGCTCATCCTTGCATAGAGATAAGCTTGGAAGGAGGATAGATGGGAGTATCTTCGTGCCTGCCTGTTGAATCCCAACCTACCCATAGAGCAAGGCATTCCAGCCTTTTATGGAGGACCTGGCTTCTTTGATGTTTAAGTCTGTTTTTCTTTTGCTGAGGATCCCTTATGCAAACAGAATAGTCCTACAATAACCTTTCTAGTCCATAATACTATACCTATACCTTTTGGAACATTTAAAAAACTATTGCAGTTTTGCAAGCAAGAATTAATCACATAACTCAGCAACTGTACTTCTAAAATAGACATATATGGTATGTCTACCTTTTCACATCAGCTATTTCTAAGGGCAGGTTGCAAAATACAAATACATTGTGCTCTACTTCTTCAGATCAATTCCCCTTTTTCAATATCTAATGCAGAAACAACATTCTATTCTACACCGTGTATAAATTTGAACCATCCCTAAAAGAGTACTCTAGTTTTACAAGAAAGGGAAAGTTCACTGCCTGTAATATTCTTCCATTCAGTGTGTATTCTGTCTGCTTCAGTCTGACAGCCTTTTGTTTGTCCAGTATCTTTATGGCATAATACTGTTTTCTGGCTTTATGCTTCACAATTTAACTCTCCTGAATGATCCCGTTCCAAGAGTTTTTTGTCTCTCAAACTCATCTAGAGCAGCAGTATTCTGAGGGGAGCTTTCCCATTTTCTTAAACAGTTGTTTTTGGCTTTGGCTAGGACACTTTCATGCTCTTGATCTCGTTGCCCTCCTTGGCGGTGCGGCGTGGGACAGGTGGGATGCCAGGCGGTGCTGGGCAGGGCTCGTGAGGCGGCGCGGCAGTGTTAGAGCTGCTGGGTCTCCATATCTCCTGGCTGCAGCAGAGGAGGCGAGCGCTCTGTCCCCCACCAAAGGCCTGATGCATCTCTCCTCTGGGGAGAGGCTGAGCGAGCTGGGTCTGCTCAGCCGTTACAAAAGAGGACTCAGAGGGGATCTCATTAATGTTTGTATGTTTCTTAAGTGTGGGAGGAGTCGACGAGACATGGCAAACCTCTTTTCAGCAGTCTGTGGGGACAGGACAAGGGGAAATAGTCATAAAGTGGGGAAGTTATCTACCAGCATGCAAAGCAACTTATTCACAGTGAGGATGAGGTAGCACTGGCACTGGCTGCCCAGGGAAGTTGTAGCACTGGCATAGGCTGCTGTTCTTCTGCTTCTTTACCCTCCATTCTCTTACTGATCCTGAGTATTGTTTACAAAACATTCATGTAGAAGTGATTTTTCTGGTGTAAATGTATGTAGCTTAAATAAGCAGCTGTCTAATTGTCCACGTTGCCATGCAGTTAGCGTACTCTTGATGCTGCATGTGCGGTCTATGATAGTAATAAGAGATTGACATTAGTTCCTTCTTCAGCTTCAAGGGGTAGTAAACACAGCAATAACATTAGATTTTTCAAAGACTCCTATCTAGTAGAAATAGAATCCCAAATCCTTCTAAAATCCACAAAAAAAAAAAAAAAAAAAAAGTAAAACATGTTGAGCAAAATTCTGTCTCAAAAGTCTATGGGAATATTGTCACTTGAATGGGACCCAAATTTCAGTGAGCAACACTTGTAGAACTGCTTTTACCACTTGAGACCTCAACATGGAAGCAGTTACAATTTTTAAATATGAATTTTAAATTGATTTCACAGTGTTGTTTGTTGTTTTTTTTTTTTTCCCACAACTTAGAAGATTCCTTTGTCTTCTTTTTGAATTTCGTATTAGCACACAATAAAGTACAACAGTCCATCTTGCTAGAGGACACAACCCATTATAGCAATGGCAGATAGATTATATAGATCCCCTTCCTCAATTTGAGGGGGCTAAATATGCCCTAACCTCTGTTCATACAGCAAGTGGATTGGTGCAAGCCTATCCTGTAGCAAGGGCAAACCAAGCCTATACCATTAAAGCTCTAACTAGGTTGATGATATTACAGGGGACTCCTGAGGTCATTGAGAGTGACCAGGGTACACACTTCATGGGTGCATCTGTGCAGAAATGGGCCAAAGACAACAACATCAAATGGCAGTTTCACCTGCCCTAAAATCTAAAAGGAGCAGGCCAAATAGGAAGATACATTAGAATCCTGAAGGCTGCTCTGAAGGCAGATTCAGGGGTGAACCAAGAGTCTTTATGAAACTCTGTGGGACTTGAATGAGAGACCAGTGATGGCAGACCCAGCGCTTTAAGAATATTGCAGACAACTTGAGCCTCCCTGCTTAGGATACAAATTGCACAAAAGGACAGCTCACTCAAGCCACAAATTGGCGCCATGAATAATTTTCTGCTCCCTGCCCCTGAGGACCTAGAGCCCAGGAAACACAAGGTAAAATGGCCTTGGAAGGTGCAAGTAGGATCAAAAATGTTGTGGTTTCCTTGCACCTTGGGGGAGATTGGTAGAGGTTAGGGAATCAGTAAATCTTCCAGTGGTTGATACATGGCCAGCAGAGGTAGTAGTTGACACCCCGATTTTCATTGCGAAGCAGACATTAATCATGTCCACGGGCAAATTAGAACACCCTCCCCTGCCTCCTTTGGTACCTGATATAGTGATCTAGCCACAGATATCAGGCCAAAGTGTGTGGTACTGAAGTTCAGGACATGCCCTGATACAGGCAGAGGTGTTGACTCAAGATTGAAATATGTCCTGTATCCTACTGTGGAGTGGATACCTACCCCTCCTTGTACCTCTTGAACATCTGTATTACTCCCCTTGAGGCTGTAAATTCACAGCACAGCCAGCTGCTACAACTTCACTCCAGCATGCTCCAGTATCCACGAGGAAACATCGTGACACCCTGTGGTGGACTGCTGAACTTCTGGTAACTGGCAAATGTGAACTTGGACAGATCCTTGAAGAAGGTATGCCTCAAGAAGGAACATCAAGTACTGGCCCAACAGAACCACAAAAAAAGACTGCCAATAATTGCTTTCAATGCCTTAACATTCTGCATTGTGGCAGGTATTGTACGTGTGTTGTGATGTACATTGTATTTTGAACCACTAAAACTGCAGGAGCACATCCCCTGTCTGCTCAGTCACTGGTTCGTATGAAGGGATGGAGTGTAGTGGAATTGCCAGGTCACAGCCTGAACCTGAGTGTGCAGAGCAGGGGAGCCCCGATCCACTCTTCCTCTCTCTCTCTCCCCTCAGTGGTGCTTCTGGCCGTGCCTCCAGGAGCAGGTATACTCTTAGAGACTGTGCAGTTTGCCACCCCCTCCTTCTCTGGCACTCCAGAGTTCAAACCAGAAAAGGCTGCATTCTTCAGCTCACCCTTTTTTCCAGACAGTTGCTGGGAGGGTTAATTCTTCTTTCTTTGATATTTTGTTTTATAGCACCTGTATCTCCAAGTCTCTGTCGTTTCCTTTGCTTTACAGGAGTTGATACTTAACTTCACAACCTGGTGGCTGGACAGTCCAGCCTGTAGCTGCCCCCATAGGAAAGAAAAAGACAATGTAGTGTTGCTATTGAATAGTATGATAAACCTTGTGGATGTCATTGGTCTTGTGGTACAAAAGGAGAAAAGAAACATGGATTGTGTCAGAAGACAGGGCCCAGTGAAAGAAGGAATGAAGCCATGCAAGCGTAGTGGATACAAGTCCAAATGGGAATCTGGGTTCTTGCTTCATTCTCTAATTGCCTGGAGCACAGAAAGAAGAGTAGGAAGGAGCTTGGGGGTGTTGCATAGACTCAACACTCAGTGATACCTTCCATTTTACTACAGAGATCTGAAATCTTAGGAGAGAAATAGAAATCATTGCAAGCTGTTGAACGGAAGAGAGTCCATTACAACTCTTGTTTTTGGCTGCTCTGAGATCTCTCTGAAAACCTCCTCTTAACATTAGCTTTTGCAACTAACATTAACTTACTAGTTAACTAATGCTAACTATGTTAACAAAGCAATTTATGGAGTTGCTTTGACTAAAACAGCTGTGAGCCTTCTGCTACTGGCTAGATGTGTGAGTGAAATCAGAAAGGCTTCTGAGTCACTGTGTAGTGTAGAAAAGGTTGTTCCTGAACAAGCATTTCCTGTAAAGTGAGATGCATCACTACAAGTGGAGTAGTCTGTTGATGAACATGTTTCTGTAAGCAGTGCTGGTGTTGACTTTCTTTAAAGACAAAACATACGTATGGTAACCATGCTTGTACTTTATCAAGTTCTATTTAGTACCCTCCAGAACTAATTTATTTTTGAAGAGTTTAGTCAGTCTAGCTGATCTGGTCAACCGTGCAACAGAATCAGATGTGTGATATAGGAAGAAAGCATAAGGAGTCACAGCAGTTTCGACATAATGTGACCTGGACTGCCCAAAACTAACTGGGAGGAGGTGAGAAAGAAGCACTGTTAGTGATGTAGCAACATTTACTCCTCCTTCTTCTAAGTTAATTTAGCAGACATTTATATGGCAATAAATACTAACTTCAAAAACACTAAAAATGCTGGCTAGGTTAAGTCTGAACTCCTGAAAAAATATTATTATAAACTGTAGCATCAGACATGAGACAGACAAGAACTATTGGCTGGCAGAGTCTAGAAGCAGCATTTACCTTTCACTTCAGTCTAAATCACACTAGCAGCAACACCTTCCATTTCACTCACACAAATAATACCTCATTCAAAACAAAATGGAGCATTCTTGGGTAAAAAAACTACTTCATTTTAAAGGGGAAAGATGAACAATACACAGAAACAAAGATCAACAGAAACCAAAGTTCAGTAGAAAAGCAATCTGTTGTTCTGTATTACTGCATAAAAAGTGCTTGCTTAATTGTGCCTGGTTGGAAGGGTTGGTGCATACTGCACCCATGGAGGATGTCAATGAAGAACTCAGTCAGCTCTGTGGAATGAAGTAACTAGGTAACTGTTTTGACATATGATGGTCTCCGCTCCACCCCACGTGTTAACAGAGTGCAAAGAGCCCAACATGAGCTCTGGTGTCATCTTGCCCTCTTATTCCTACTAAAAATCCGCAAATTTTTTGCACATTTTTTCTGTTAGAGATGCACAAATTTCTACTTCTTCATAGTCATCCAAGTTGCTGGTATCTCCAGGGCCTCTGCACTTTGGTGTGAATGGAGCTTCTACCTTTCTCTGATAAATGGCAATCCAATCTGTAGCTGCAAACTACTTGTGGTTCGTTATGTCATCTACACCACTGAGATTTCCATATCATCTGGCCAAGTCTACCGGAAGTAAACTTACTGGAAGATCCTTCAGGTCTGAAATGAAGCATGATGAGAACCTTACCTTGCCAGACACAATCTGTCATAAATTTGAATAGGCTGATCTGCCATTTCACTCCTAATGGCCACCAATCCACTGCCCTGTTGTAAGCCTTGCTGAGAGTTATTTCAGGTGCTGGGTATCCTGGAGAACCACGTAATGTCCAAGTTCTTGCTTTTACTCTTTTTGCAAAGCCAGAGTACACGGCCTGGATGTATTCTTAATTAAAAGATTTTCAGGCTTTAGATCTCTGTAAATGAGGTCTAATGAATGGATGTACTCAAATATTAGCACCATCAGAGCTGCATGAAACTCTGCATGTCGTTCACTGAATCTTCTGATTCATCTCAGATGTAAGAACATTTCACCACCAGGAACATACTCCATTACCATGTATAAATTAGAACTGTCCCCAAAAGAATACTCCAGTTTTACATGGAAGGGAAAGTTCACTGCCTGTAATATTGTTCCATTCAGTGTGTGTTCTATCTGCTCCAGTTTGACAGCCTTCTTTTTTGTCCAGTACCTTCATGGCATAATACTGTTCTGTGGCTTTATTGTATTATTTTACTGAGTTAACATGTTTTAAGCTTTTAGAAAAGCCGTATCTAAGGTCTTTTTATCAAGTATAAATGGGAAATTATGTTCTTTATGTCCATTTGTAGTAGCATTGTAGATTTAACTCAGTTTTAATCTGCTTTGTTGTTTTTAGAATTAAAAGTTTAAAAGTTAATGTGTTCACAGTCTGAAGTTTTCTATGTATAAACAAATGCTGAGTGGCTGTGAGCACCGTTGGATTGACAGCTGTCATTACAGATCTTTGGGTAGTATTCAAATTCTGCTGAATATAATGCAGGGATTCCTGTTGACTTCAAGAGGTTGAGAGTCTGTATGGTTCGAGGAGAACCAATGTCAGCCTAACTCTGTTTTCTCAATCTTTTGATTCTCTCCTTGAAAAAAAGCATCTCTTCTGCAACTTCAAATAGCAGTCCCCATTAATGGCAGTTTGTTCACTGACTGAGATTGAACCGTTCATCTTCCAGAATACAGAAGCAGTGACAGTTATAGATGCAAACTGAACTGTCCTCACTCAACTGGCAAGTACTTAAGATTTATTTCAGGCATTTTGGAAGCTACTGTGAGTGACTTTGGATGAATATTAGGAAAAGTTTCTTCTCAGAAGGAGTGGTTAGGCATTGAAAGGCGTTCCCAGAGAGGTGGTAGATTCATCACCCATGGAGGCGTACAAGAGACATGCAGATGTGACACTGAGGAGCATGGTCTAGTGGGCATGATGGGATGGGTGATGGTTGGACTTGATGTTCTTAGAGTTCTTTTCCAACCTTAATGATACTGTGGTTCTATGATTTTATTCACAACAGCCATATTTCAGTGCCACCTACCAATAGGCAAGTTACAGGGACGTGAATGCTAAACAGCTACGCAGATTTCTACCAGACATCACATACAAGCAGCAAGCATTAGATGTTGTACTACACAGCTTGTTCAGCAAAGGTGGCTGCAACATAAAGGCTGTGAGGTGTGTCTTGCTTTTACCTCCTGGGGATGACTTAGCTATACAGACTGATTTTTTTTGTATTGTTGTGGGCACATATATGTACATATAGATCTAAGAATATATATATATGAATATCTAGTGTAACTATATAGATTAAGGAAGACTATAAATATCAAACATGTCTAGTTTGAAATGTATCTGTATAAAGAGAGATTAGTGCAAATCAAGATCCTGTATAATGTCACAATGTTTTCGACAGCTATATTGGAAGTGTCATAAGTTTGAACACTGCAAACATCTCAGTTTTTGATTGCACTGAGATAACAAAGAATGGTTGCCAACATAAACTTCAAATACAAGGACAGGTTGTCTTCATAACATCTGCAAATATAAAGGCTCCCATTCTGTTGCTCTGAATCAGCATCCTTGTGTGGGGCTGTATTTGTGACTATGACTACTGCAAACTCAGATCTCCAGAGTTCTGCTAGAGCTCCTGGCATTTAGAAATAGAGCAAAGTCTTGCAGCTACTCTGGAAGCTGCTGCCTAAATTCCTAGCAAGCTTGGCAATATGGAAAAATTCTGCTTAGTGATTGCCATCTGGTCAATGTGAAGTCTGACAACCATGTAATGCTCTTCTATAAGATACTTCAGATTTGCAGAGTCCACGTCCCAGATGTGGACTCTGTCAGCTAGTCTAGCAGGTATTCTCTTCTGAAAAGGGATTTTGTGTACAGATAAATATGTGACGTGTTCCTCCTTTCATGGGAGATTTTTTCCTTACTAGAAAATGTGACAGCTGTGGTAATAGCACTGAAGATCTGAAGGTGATGCATGCTCTTAGGTCCTTTCAGTTCTTCATTGAATCTTTCAGTGTCTATAGTGGTGGAAAACAATGCAGTGAGTACTAATACTATGTTTGCTATGTGCTGATTTTATGGAAAGATTATGTGTTTCACTATGTACAGTTAATGTGATTATTACTCACTGCAGCTCCAACTACGTGAAGGTGAAGACGCAGGGGCAGGTTGTTTAAATAAATCACATAACGCAAAAACTGACTTACGGATGTTTTTAATTAGATTGATAAACCATCACATTTGTTTTAATGCGAATTTTGAGGAATAGATAGAATAACCACAATATTTTTAAAAGTCCCAGCAAGTTTAAAAAGAATGGTCAATATATTTCGTAGTGTAAAACTTCCTAGAATTTTTTTCAAACCATTGGCATTGGGAGGAGACTCTTTTGCCACTAAAAAGTTAAGACTTTATCCCCAGCAAACATCTTTTATTTGGCTTGTTATTGATATTTACAGATATCTCCAGTTCCACACTCCTTTTTGAATAAACAGAAAAGCTGTCTGCTTCTTTCTACAGCTACGAAGTGAAATCAGAATCATCAATTTGTTTAAAGAAAATGCAATCAGGCATTCTTTGCAAACAGTATGAGGGCATAGTATGGATGCTGAGCCTGACTATGGAGTCAGAGGATGCCTGGTGTCTTGCCCATGTCCGAGAAGAGGCTGTCATGTGGTTCCCCAAGATGTAGAGCAGGCAGGCACCTCTCCCACACCACCTAGACTCCCAACTCCTTTCTATCTGAATTGAACTCTATAGTAAATAGAGTCTTTGGTTTTTTTTTAAGCCTATCCTTCTGGGGCTGTCTTTTTAGGCCAGTAAAACAACAAGGCTATGCAAGATTATCCTTGTTTTTCAACTGGCTACCGTATCTGCTTTCCAGGTAAGGACTACTCTGTTCTCCTAATTCTGTCTGAATTTTCCTCTACATTACACCAGGCAGCATAAAACATTGGATTATACATTATTGCATTCTAACATAGAATGCAAAGATAAAATTTTGCAAATCAGTTCTCTCGAAAGAAAATGGGGGAAATTTTCATTTCTTACCAATTTAAAATCTGCTAAAATGCACTTCCTGATGTACAGATATAACACAACCAGTTTGAAATGTGAGAGAGTGGGTTTCATAGAGTTTGTTGGTGTTGGAACCCTGATGACTGAAACCTTCAGAAGAGCACACATGAATTTGCAAGATGCTACTTAATGTCCCATCACACGTTAGCCCCAGTCCTCTGATTTAGAAATGTACAAGGCTGCCCCATCTGTATTTGTATCTCTTCTTTTGCATTGATCCAGTTTTTATGCACATATGCATCCTTTTTAGGAACTAGTGCTGGATTTTCATGTAGCACTAAGATTGACTTCAAGTTCCACATTAAACTTTTACTTTTTACACCCTTGGGAATTTTGCCTTGAAATTCAATGGCATTAGAACAGAGAATGTTAAAAAAAAAAATAAATTAAAAAAAAGCTACTGTAGTGGCATCTTTATGAGCATGAGTTGGCACAATTGTAATAATTATCAATGCATTCCACAGTAAAAATCCAGTGATGTGTAAATAGGGGTTTTGATGAGATCTGAAGACAAATTGGTATTCCTGGCAACAGACCCCTACTACATACCCTTTTCTTTTTTCTTTTTTTTTTCTTTTTTTTCCTGTAACTCCAGTGTTCTGCCTCCAGGCAGGACATTCTTCTTGGTCCCTCCCTGTGGAGCCCCTTCAGGCTAAGCTACCAAAGCAAAGTTTCATACACACACTAAGCAGTGCACCAAACACACTTCTTATGTGACCAGAATAAAACTCAGTAATACAGTGCTGTCTACAAAGCCTTTCTGGTCTTTATCACTTTCATGAATAACTACAGTATCTCTGTTTTTCAGTTCTTGCCTTCCTAGCACAAGGTATAGAGTTAGATTTTCAAAGTAATTTCAAAGTATTTTTCACTCCCTAAGAAAAGAAACCGCATGTTGAAATCACAGAATCACAGAATCACAAGGTTGGAAACGACCTGCAAGATCATCTAGTCCAACCACCCTCCCATTCCTATCAGTGCCACAAGCTACTAAACCGTATCTCGTAGCTGAAATGATACTGTATGTACTGAATCTACCATAACTGACCAAGGATTCAGAGATTTTCCCAAGGGTCTGGGGAATTGCTTAATGCAAAGAAGGGGGAAATTTGAGTTCGCTGTTAGTGATGGAGCCTGGATTTCACAGAGGCTACGATGAAACACAGTGTTGGGACATACAAAATCTCTGTAGCCTGGTGGAAGAACTCTGTCCTTATAATAATAATAATTTTCCTTTGAAAGATTCTCTCATTTTAAAGGACATGAGGAATTTTAAGCTTTTAAGATAGCAGCAATAAGATTGAAGCTGAAGATGTATGTGATGTGTCTGAAGGACAGAGGGGTCCTTTGAGCAGATTGAGTACATCTCAAATGAATTTTTATTGATGTGTTTGTGTGTTCTGTTGCCTGCTCTTCAAAACAATATATATATTTTAAAATCTATAGAGATATATGCACCTATGTGTGATTTTTAAGCAATAAGAGTGTTTTTAGGAGTGTTTTTAAGCAATAAGAATAAACCTTTCTGCAGGCATCTGACAGTGGGATAATGAGGAAAGATCCTTGCAACTATCCTGAACAGAAAGAAATATGTGATTTAAAAACCACTGGTTCCTTCATGCTTGGTCAAGAAATGTGGAATTTGGCATTACTCCACTGAGAGGATAGGCAGGTAGTGATGTGATGAAAGTCTGCTAGAAAGCATTGAAAGTCAATTCTAGGTCTGGTCCTTCTGTTGTTTCTCAACACAAGAGATCACAGAGCCCTCAGTACAAGACAAGGAACAAACCTACCTACAGTGTCCCAGCAGGGATCGCATGCTCAGACTGACTGCAGATTGCAAATGGGCTCTGCAGGGCTGCTTTGCAGCTGGTGCCCCATGTTGTGTGCTAGGACTGTGTCAAGTTGACCTTAAGTCAACTTGTTAAGAAATTCCTCAAAGTCTTTAAATACTATTGGCACCAGCAGTTAATGCAGAAACCTTCCAGAACTGAGAAAATATCTACTTCTCAGAACTGCATTCTCTAGCAATATGGTTGTACTGGCAATGTGTTGAGATTCCAGCTTCCCAGGACAGCTTATGCTCTGCACATGAACAGAACAATTCCTAGAGACTCATGAAAGCCAGGCTGGAAATGACTGACAGTCACCCATCTTTAGCCCATCTCTATAGCTCTTCTGGTTTAAACAGTGATTTGCAGAGATGCAAAGTCTCAGGCCTGGGCAACAAGAGCTGGCAATTAAGTTGGATGCCTTTTAGATCGGATGCATGACATGGAGTCAGCTTGTGTCACTCTGGTCAAAAGCAGGAGCCCTCCCTGAAAGCAGCCTCAGTATGTGTCAGGAGAAGTGCTGGAAAGGGGTCAGAGCAGCTGTTACTCTGCTCATCACAATGGGATAACTGCTCTCTGGAACTGAGCCTGCAATAAGTTTGGATCAGATGGAGAAAAACATCTGCCTGTGGAGGAACACCACATTTCTGCAGAACTCAGATCGTCAATGCAATACACATCCCAAGAGTTGCTCACCTGCTACTCATTTGGATCCATTTCAGCGGAACCAGCTATTGCTGACTGCTTGAGAGGGACAAAGCATGCTGATTAAACTCTTGATTTTCTGTGCAAGGTTTTGCAATGGCCAGTTTGTATGACTGTAAAAATGCAAGTTATCACAACAGAAAGCTAAGCAAAGCAAGACAAAAATCTTCTGAATACAACTGAGTTCTGTCTTGTTGTTTTTCCTAAAAGGTGAACTCCACTGCAGCACTATTACACATTTTAATCTAAAAATGATTTTTATATGTCCTAGGAACCACCTCTGAGTGTCCACACCAATATGCCCTGCCACCCATAACACAGCACCAAGCAGTGTGCAGACACTGACTTCAGCAAGACCAGGCTTTAGCCTCACAGACAGCTGTCCACCACAAGACCTGTTTTATTGAAGAACAGCATTGAGAAGAACAATATTAACACAGAGAGATAACAAACTAAGGATAAAAAGAAGCTCTTATCTCCAGGCCATGGCTTGGGATCACCCAAAATTGTGGTATCCTGAAGCCAAACTCAGACTCAGGACAAGCAGCAGCTTTCTCTGAAAAGCAATGCAATCATTGGTGCCTGTTCCAAGATCAGGCCATATGAGTTCCAGCATCCATCAGAAGAGACCAGATGAGCTGAATGAAAATAAAGCCTCAGTAATTCTCTGGCCTGACCAGGCTATCTGCATAAAAAGCCTGAGGCTGCTGTCATGCTGTCTTTGATCAAATGATGCAGTGGATTTTTCCTGGCAAAATAAGAGTGGATGAAAAAAGCTCACTTTATTGAAAAAAAAAAAAAAAAAAGAAAGAAAGAAAGAAAAAAAAAGAAACCATTTTTAAATGGCCAAATTTATATTTTTTTAAATTGCCATACTCATCAATGTCCATTTCATTCCCTGCTTAGCTAGCAGAAGGGAATGGAAAAAAAAATCACAGAGAAAGAGATGTGAGAGGCAGTACAGGCTCTTATAAAAACCCTATAGTAGATTATGATGGACTGGCTGGGACATGCTGCCTCCAGTCACATTCTGCTGCGAAACCTTCACTCAGTTAATCTGATGAAGGAAAGACATTGCCTGGAAATATCTTGTTTTAAATGTTCATTTTTATGCCTCTTCCTACACCGTGGGAAAATTTCACTGCCATTAAACTTTTTCTTAATAAAAAAACTCTCCAGGTTTTAGGGTAGGAATGGAATAAAGCACATGCCTTAGATCTGCGTATCTCAAGTTATGTATTTACCATTTGTCACTGGAGTTTGCTGCCTTGCCTTCTTAAAACCCTTATAACTTTCGACAGGGAACATCTAATCCTAGACAAAATGGAAAAAGTTGACCTCTTCCTATATATATTTGCAGAACTGTGCAAATCTAGGTTCCCAGCAGGCTGGCGCTGCGCTGCCTTATGCAAGGCAGAACATTGCTCACAGCCTGGGCAGAGGCAGCACTCAGGACCCAACAGCCTGCTCTCCCCAGGCAGTCTGACCTCGGGGATGCAGGGCACCCATGGGCACATGTCGAGACCCTCACCTCTGTCCCTAGGGAGCAGAGAGCAATGAAGAACCCTGCTCCTCGCCTGGCACTTCGGCAGCAGTTCAGCCGTTGACTCCAGGATGCTATGAAATCAGATCTTCCAGTGCCATCAAAATGCTGCTTCTGTACACTGCAGAATAAGGTCCCGTGGTGGCTGAGCCTGCAGGAGACCTGTCTGACAATGGCAGAGTGCTTTATGTGGACATGAGAGCTGAATGGTTCAGGTAGAGGTCTGTTCCTGTGAAATTCCTTTGCTCGGCAGATGACACTTGGATAGTACAGGGTACCAGGGCTGATTTATTCCCACAGTACTGTAACCATCTATGAAAAGGCTTTACTTGACTCAGACTAGCCAGCATTGTTTCTTAATTTCTCCTAATAGCATCCAGATGTCCCACCAACACCTGTCTTCAGCATGAACATCCTGACAGAAAGAAACCCTTCCCAAACCCAGATCTCTTCAGAGACTGCTAGTCTGTGACAACCAGACATATGTTTCCAAACAAGTAAATGAGATGCATAAAGTTGTCCTTCACTTTCCAAACTCTTTCATGGTAAGCAAAGCTGACAAACACCTTCTTTCAGAGGGAAACTCCTCGCCACTTTCTGCACAATGTCTCAGAGTGTGAGAAGACAAAGGCTGCTTCTCTTCCTTCCTATGTGGATAATTCAGGTGTTGGGTGTTGTTTTTTTTTTTGCCTAGTGCAAGTTACAGTGGACTGAAAATTGCTGAAATGAGAGCACTGTAAGGAATGCTATCACAGAGGAACTTTTTGCAGTGGTTATGAATTATAGGAGCCAGGAACCAACAGCGGCTTGCAAATGACTCCATACTTTAGTAACCCTTTGACTAGAGGCTCAGCCCTTGGAGCAGTGTTCAGCATACACATCACACCATGTCACGTCTGTGACATCTACATGGCTGCTGATAAAATTTCATACACTACATGGAACATGCAATCTTTTGAGGGAGAGAACAGAATTTGCATTTCTGTATGTAAGCCATGGGTTTTGAATGGTTAGTTCTATTACCCTGTATTTCTCTTGCTATGTATCCATACGTAGTGAACAAAAACATCTGTCAGCCAGGTCCTCAGATTCCTCCACCCCTGCATGAACTGTGATCATTCATCAGCCATGGCATGGTAGAAAAGGCACATAAAAAATGACATTTTCTGAACAGTCAGATCCAGCACTGAGCAAAACCCATGTAAGCCTATTCCCTAAGTGTTACTGAAATATATTTTTAAGATCTCGACTCCACTGACATCTGCTCCTATTCCCTGCAAGAACTGTGCCACGATAACACTGCAATCCCCTTGTCAAGTATGCCTACAAAACCCAAAAGTGTTAGAAACATTCCCATGAACTCAGTATCAGTGAGGACTGGAGTTAAACCTGTACCTTTCATGCAATGGTTAATGCATTATCCGTCCGAAAACTCCCCTGGGCCTGTGTGGCTCCTGAAGTCTTTCAGAAGAGCCACACAGCACATCAGTTTCTTGAAACAGGAAAATAAAATCCTGCCAGGAAGAAGAAGAAGCACACTGCTTCCATACTTCCCAACATCAGCCAGCGGTCAGAGGGCATGCTGGCATCTCTCCATCCCTCCCCACACAAAGCAACACCGCTGCTGAGACCTCTTCAGGCCCCCATCCTTCCTACAGACACTCGAGAATCCTGGCTCAGCTCCCGATCCCTACTGACCTCCTGCTCTGTGTCTGCGGGTCTGTGTACAACGAGTGGCAGGAAAACGAAAGGAAGGAAAGGGCAGAAACTGAAATAGATTTTTTTTTTCCAAAATGAAAAATTGAATTCTTTAACCTTTAAACATGCTCATTTACTTACAGAAAGTATTTCAGGCACAAAAGGTTTGAGTATCAGTCACATAGCAGGTTAAATTGTAATAGTATCAGGATTGTCCCATGCAGTGCAGTCAGCTATATTATCCCCTATCAAGAAGTTGTTGTAGTTTTTGTATAAATACATACATATACATAAAGTATGCACTGTTCACACTATGGTCTCCTGGTCCGAGGCGACTCCAGTAGGGTTTATGTAACAACAGTATTTGTCATAAGGGCTGTTCTCCTTGTAGGAGCAGACAATGATACTGTCTTTGGGAACAACAAAAATGTTGTCTTCGACATCTGGGCAAGCAGCGTTGTCCCTGCTGGGAGAAGAGCTCTTCTCTAAGGCACTGTACGTGGAGCCATCTCCCACAAACACATTCCCCGGCATCTCCGGGTAGCAGGTATCCAGGTACCTCAGCATCTTCTCCTGGTCCACCTTTCTGATGAGGATCTTGCACTCTCCTGTGGTGGCTGAGGTGGTGGTGGTGCAGATGGACACCGAGTCCTCACCCCGCAACACTCTCCGGTCCTTCTGGTACACCTTGGCCAATTCGTCACAGCTTCCCTTGCCAGATTCCAGATCTGAAGGAGTTCTCAGCAGCTCCATCACGTCCCGGTCCCTGCTCTCCTTACAGCATGGACGCTTGTTCTTGGGCCACTTGGTGCAGCCATCAGTCTTTCTGGTGAGGGCGATGGCGGCAATGCCTGGCAGGCAGATGGCCGGCCCGATGGCCAGCAGTGGGATGTCTCCCAAAGTCTCCCCCTTGATGCCGGACACGGTGAACATGAAGCCAAACACCAGGAAGACGCTGACCAGAGCCACCACCAGCCCCGTCCGAGGGTTGATGTCGTCGGGTCTCATGGTACGCGCCATGCCGACGGTGCGCGCTGACCGCTGCGGTCCCTCCTCAGCTGCGGGTGAAGCTTCCCGGCGGCGAGGCACCGACGGTCGGCACCGCTCGGCTCCCCGCCGGCTTCCGCGGAGGACGGCGGGGCTGGGAGCCTGCTGCCTGACTCTTGCCGCTCCCGAGCCGCTCAGCGCCGCGCTCAGCTGGCCACTCGCTTATGGCAAGGCGCAGCCCCCCCCGCCCGCAGCCCCGCCGCTCCCTCCCACGTGTGACGGCGAGCACGCGTGGGCCCGGCCCCGCAGCCTGCGCGAAGAGGGGGGTGGCTCAGGGCTTGAGAAAACGCGAGGAGGGGGAAGGAGGACTCTGGCTGCAAGGGACACCTGCTCTTCCTCCTCCTTTTCTTCCTCCTCCTCCTCGCAGCCGTGAGTACACGCACCGCCCACGGGGGCCGCCGCCGGGTCCGGGGGCTGGCTTTCGGAAGGCTGGGTTTGGGGGTGATGACGGCAGCCGCGGTTCCGTTGGAAGCTGCCGGGAGTGGGGCTGCAGAGCCCCGTCAGTCCGCTCCCCCGACGGGCAGCGCGGCCCGGGGCTGTGACTTTCTCCAGCGGACAGATCAGCGCCGAGCCCGGGGAGCACAGCCTTGGGAGACGCTGCAATGCCGCTGGAGCGTGACCTTATGCAGAGCCTCTCTCGTGGTCCCCCCCTCCACTGTATCCCTCCGGCTGTCGGGATGTGCCCTGGGATCCCGTGGTGCTTGCGCTAAGTTGGCTTTGCTGGGGCTGCTCAGTGCTGGGCGGTGGTAGCTCCTAGCATCGGGCTGAATGCAGGAGGGGGTCTGAAACGTGTGGGAATGTGACAGGAAGGAGGAGCCCACGAGCAGGATGCTTCAGCACCGACTGCCAGAGGCACCAGGAGTAATGCTTTCACCTGGAGCAGAGGTGCTGGGAGATAAAAAAAGTCGCAGTCTGAGACTGAGAAAGGACGCTTAGAACTCAGTTATCACAATAACATGACTCCTCTTTGTCAAATTACTGTTGAGACCAGGAATATGGAAAAATCAATAACATAAATGCTCATCTTCCAGCCACATAAACGTCTGATTTTTATTCAGTGTTCCTACCCTATACAAAGTGGCCCTGTACTGCACATTTTCACACACATATGTCCCCTCCTTAAAGGACACAGTTTCTGCCTCACTGGACTCTTCCCTCGTGAGCTAGATGACAGGTGATAGCCTTCCGTGCCTTAATTTGAAGGGAGGGAGCAGGAAGGAGGCATCCTGGGGACAGCTGTTTGAACTGGTGGTGGTGGTTCCATTTTAAGATGGAAATTTCGCAAAGGACTATTATCATAATTTGAACAAAGCTATCCTGTAAAACTCACTTAGAGCTCTGGCCTGTTCTTGGATGGGTTCAGAGAGAAGCGATTTGGTCTCTTAGAAGCAAATCAAAATCTTCCAGCTGGGTTTCAGCACAAGTTAACTTCTGTTACTGAGCGGGATTTAGCAGGGTGAGCAATGACCAGAGCTTTTTGGCTTGCACTTTCTGCAGTGAGAATCTGCTGCTTATTTCCATCTGCTGTTATTTAAATACATAGGATTTATGTCCTCGCATCAGAATGAATAATGCCTTTCCTACCCCTCTGCTAAACTTGGGTAAAGATTAACCAGATATGGAGCTACAAATCAGTGAAGGCCCAGCAGGATTGTATTCGTAACACCATGGGATGCACTGCTCTCCTCTCCCCAACCTTTGCTCACCTCCCCTTGCACATCTGCACAGTCCTTAAGAGTTCTTATTTGGAAATTGGTTGTGTGCAGAAAAAGAAAACATGTTCTTTAGGAATAGCCTTCATCAGGGTCCACGAGAGGGAGGAAAACTGCCTTAGAAGATGACACAGAAATGTAAATGTCATTAGTGGCATCAGCGGAGGGGAAAATATACTGTAAGTACTGCAGAACATGTCAGAAGACCTAACAGGAATAAAAATGGCTCTTCGGATTTAAGTGACAGGGTTATTGAGACGGAAGAGAGAACATCTACTTTGGAAGGGGAAGATGTTAGCAGGCAGGAAAATACTTACAAAAGCTGTCAGGACAAAGGTGGAACTGAGTGCTTCCAATTTGTCCTTTTGTGAATGGTTTCCAGGACCAGCAGTGTGAAGATTGCATGTTTTGTGGCAGAGGTGGTAAACCAGCCACCCTGCTCCAGGAAAACACGATACAGTTCTCAAAGTTGTCTTTCCAAACCAGAGATCAAGAGGTCATCAAGTTTCCATACAGGTAAGCAGCAATGGTAATGGCTGAATTTTCTCTCCTGCTCAAAACTAGAGAAAGAAAAAGCTGACTTCTGTGAGGTGAGGCACATTTCTGATGGGCTCTTTGTGCAAAAGGTCTGGATCAGCTAGTGGAGTGACTGAAAATTCCAAGTGCTGTTTCAGATTAATTGAACAGCTGATGGTGGTGATTAACCATCTTTCAGTGCCAGTAACTTTGAGCATTCATTCAAAGCAGAAGTAAAGCTGATATTGGGGAAATTAGTGTTCTCACCCTACCTTCTGATTTTTCAGCTTTTTAAGGATGGGTCAAATTGGGATAATCTCTCTGGAAGAGAGAAATGTGGGCTTTGGTGAACACGTTCCTTACCAGGACAGGCAGAATGCAACTTCTGGGCATGGGGCACCATGTCTGTACTTCAAATCTCAACAAAGTTATTAAATGGGAAGCTGATGTGTTCCAGGGACACTAATTTCAGCTTGCTCAGCAAGCACTTCCACATCAACTTATTTAGATTCAAAATCCTTTTCCTGTTCTACTAATAATTTAGTGTAACTGCCAATCAGGCAGTGTGTTTCTCATTCTCTCCCTGTTTTCTATTCAAAGTAATGGTCAGCATTTGGTAAATATCTAAACATTGTGCATACTAAAAGCTTCTACAGAGGTCTCACCTTTCCCAGCTCCTCATGGCCATGGTGTGGGAGCTGGATCAGAGGGCTGGAGCACTTCTCCTATAAGGAAAGGTTGAGGGAACTGAGGGAACTTGTTTAGCTTGGAAAAAAGAAAGCTCCAGGGAGACCTCATTGTGGCCTTCCAATACTTGAAGGGAGAATATTGAACAGGAGGGGGAACAGCTGTTCATGAGGGTGGATCATGATAGGACAAGGGGGAATGGTTTTAAATTGAGACAGGGGAGGATTAGGTTAGATATTAGGAGGAAGTTTTTCACCCAGAGGATGATGACGCACTGGAACAGGTTGCCCCAAGGTGGTTGTGGATGCCCCATCCCTGGAGGCATTCAAGGCCAGGCTGGATGTGGCTCTGGGCAGCCTGGTCTGCTGGTTGGCAACCCTGTACACAGCAGGGGGGTTGAAACGAGATGAGCATTGTGGTCCTTTTCAATCCAGGCCATCCTATGATTCTATGAAAATCAAGAGCTAATTCAAAGTGCACTAGCCATTGTAGTTTTAGTCATATTAAATGTATTGTTTAGCCTGAAATGCACAATCTCCTTTTTTATCTTCTTGATCCATCACATGTAAAACATAAATTGCAATAGTGAAATGAAAGTTTAATGAATAAAACACTGCTGAGCATGTGCTGGGAAGCTGGACTTTTAGCGCACTAAAGACCTGAGGGTTTTCAGCAGCCCTGACTTCATACTGTGCTGTGAACCTTGATACAGTCCTGCACATTGATGCAGGTGAAACTCATCCTTCTGAATGCCTGTGCCTTCAGACTGTGGTGACCCCAACTTCTCTAACATCCCAGACATGCCACACTGAGTCTCTAGAGGAGTTGCTAGTAACATCAGAGGTAAAATTAACCTTCCATGTTCTATGGCTCTGCTAAAACTTGGCACAACTTGATACCACTTCTGAGTGTAGGATCATGTAAGTCCTAGCTTAACTTGAACATGAAACATATGATTTGCTTTGCTGACAAGTTCTTTGAGGTCTGGGATGCTCAAGTTTCAAGCTTTTGAGTTGATGCTGTTGTGCACATGCTTGAGCCACTCCATTAGCTTGAGTATGCTACTGTCATTCAGCTGAGGTCAGTGGCACTTCAGGCCCTTTCAGTCTTACCCATTGTAAGTACTCAGTTCTGGAGGTGGATACTGAATGCCATGTGCACCTCCAGGCCTTCTTGAATGTTGTGTTTTCTCAGCCTCATCAACAAAATACTTGCTAATTTTTCTTTGCTGTGCAGAAGTGTGTTGAGGTCCTTATGTCCATTAATGTATAGCTTGTTTTTTCTTAATTTGTGAGTCGCACGGTTCCCCATACCGACATACCCTTATTGTGTTGCTCAGGGAACCTCTAGCAGAACCTCTCAGCTCTTCCATTCCTCCTATCCTATTTCAAAGCTGCATTCAGTTCTCTTTGCATCACAGAATGAATCTCTTTGAATCACAGAATGGCTTGGGTTGGAAGGGACCTTAAAGCCCACCCAGCTCCCACCATCGGTGGTAGACAGGGTTGCTCCCCACCAGATCAGGCTGCCCGGGGCCCCATCCTAACAGGCCTTGAGCACCTCCGGGGATGGGGCATCCACGTTCTGTCCTCATGTCCTCTGTTACAAGGAGCTCAACTGAGTAAAGATTTACTTAGGTGTTCACTAATGCTTCTGGAACACAGTGTTTGCAGGCAGTTATTTGTGCTTGATTGCTAATTGCTGTCCAACTGACTGCAGGTCAGATGTGGTAAGACTCTGGCAAGTGGCAAAAGGCATCTAGCAGATGCTTGAAGGGCTTGTGCTTTTACTGAGAGCCATCACACCAGGAACTCAAAAATCCTGCCCTCGAGTCATTCATCAGTCAAGAGGCAACCTCAGGAACTTCAGTGGGGCTCTGGCAAAAGTATGGGCTGTTGTATGACTCACAGTGTCAGGCGGTACATTTTCACCATAGGAGCAAAACCCTGCCTACGTAATTCAGTGGAAATTACGCTTAGCTGTATAATTCTTCCTGGTACGCTTTTTCCTTTTAACATATTTCTGATTAAATACCTGTATTTCTGCTGTCTAAAACTTCTCAGACAAAAGATGCAATGGTCTTGCATAGTCAGTGACAAGTACTTCTTGTTACACATAATGGTGAATAATAGGTATCCTGCTTTGTCCCAAAGAATGTGGTAAACTCTATACTTCTTCAGAAGGGTCTCTAATTGAAATCTCTCATCTGTGGAGAGGGAGGGAAAATAGCTCGTCAGGTTGTTTTGACCTAAACTCTACAAAAGAAGCTAATGATTTCAGATGTGCACAAACACTTTTTAAAAGTTTTGAGCATAATCATGTAAAACTAACCACATATTGGAGCTCTCAGGATGACTAATTCTCTATGAGAGGCTTACTGGTACCCTTCCTTTCTGCTTAGGGAATGTTAGCAACAAACTAAGGGAGCTTATCAGAAGAGTACCAGCAGTTCGTGTTACTTGCAGGCGAAAGCTTTCTCACAACAGTCTGGTTTCTATCCTCTCTGACTGCTTTGTGCCACGTTTCCACCTTTGCTAATAAGTTCTGAAAATTGGCGCATGGCGATCAAGGCTAGTGAGCATGGATTCACCAAGGGGAAGTAATGCACGGCCAAGCTTCTACAGTGAAATTACAAGTTGAGATGGATGAGAAGAGAGAGTGGATAATCTTTTCCTAGACTTAGCAAGGCCTTTAACTCTGCCTCCCCTAAACTCCTCACAGAGAAGCTTTTGAAGTATGGGCTGGGTGAGTAGACAGGAAGCTACATCCAAAACTGGCTGAATGGCCGGGCCCAAAAGGCAGTGGTCAGTGATGCAAAATCTAGTCAGAGGCCTAGATTTTGAGTGGAGTACCCCAAGATTCAGTACTGGTCCCAGCCCTATTTAATGTTTTCATAAACAATTTACCTTTAGTAAATTTGCAGATGACACAAAACTGAGGTCACTCCAGTACAACAGCGACATGGAGTCATTGAAGACAGACCAATGCAGGGCCATGAAAATGATGAAGGGTCTGGAAGACCTCTCCTATGAGGAAAGGCTGGAACATGAGGAGGGAGGGAGCCCAGGAGGATCTGATGAACATCTCTAGATGCCTGAAGGGAGGCTGCAAAGAAGATGAAGCCAGAGTCGTTTCCATGGCGCCCAGTGCCAAGAAAAGAGGCAAAAAGCATAAACTGAAACACAAGAGGTTCCCTTTCTACCATCAGGAAGTGTGACAAAGCTCAGAGAGTTTGTGGAGTCTTTGGAGACCTTCAGAAGACTCTTGGATATGGTCCTGGGCATCCTGCTCTGAGTGTTCCTGTTGGAGCAGGGGTTGGGCCAGATGGACCCAGAGGGCTCTGCCAGCCTCATCCATGTTGGGATTCTGTAACATCAGAGAAGATGACGGGTGAGAGTGAGGGTGAGCATGGGTTAGATAGCCCTGGCTGCTTTGTGCAGGGGCAGCAGATGGAGAAGAAGAGCAGGGAGTGTTTTCCTGGAGAATGGGGATGCAAGCAGGTCTCTTTGGAGGGGTTGAAATATGTGGGTTGCATTGGAAGCTCTTTGTGGGGGCGGGAGTGCAATGAGACATGAATAGGGCAGCTGTGTCCCCAAATAACATGAAATCTGTGTTTTCAGGAGGCATTCTGTCTGATCCTCATCACACTCTTCTCTGCTTGCTCTGCTGGGAAGGAAAATGCCTGAACCTTAGCATGGCTCTCGTCTGCTGTGATTTGTCTGAAAACCAAAACTGGCTTGTGAAGGGGCCATCATTGCCTCAGGAATGGCTGGCTGTATGCTGGGCTGGCCTTAGTGCCATACCAACTAATGGGGCAGGTGTGGCCACCTGCTGCAGGACATGTGGTGCCTCTCCCTGAAGCTGCACCTGCAGTGTCCATTAACCAAGCCCTTGCAGGTGGTGAGGTGATGGTGGCTATGAGCCACCCCCCAGCACTGTTCAGTGTTGGGGAGTAGCTTTTGGAAGCAGAGATATTTGTGCACAGTGCTGGGTGTGCAACTGTGCAAAAGCTTTAGAAATAGAGTACAATATATATTTTCTTGGTGATGTGAAGCCACAGTAGGTGAGGGATGGGGGTGGAGGAGGCCTTTGTTACACACCTTTTATTATAATATACTTTTTTTTTTTTTAAATTTCAGAGCATTCAGCGGAGGAGGCAGTGTTAAAGTTTACACTGTGTTAAGGCTGAAGCGATTGCAAGGCTCAGAGCGGGTAAAAACCTTCCTATTATCAAAGGATATAAAATGGCTGCTGATTACAAGTGTGGGTGTAAATACATGGCAAACTCACTCCCTTTCTGCAGAACAGACCAGTCTCCTAAGACATCGGGAAGGATGCTGTACAAACAGCTACATATGTTGCAGAGGAGGAGTGGAGCAGGGAAAGGTCCCCATCCTGCTGAAGGAGCGAGGTCTTGGTGCAATGGGAGAACAGATCTCCTGCACAGGAGCTGGTATCCTGCTGCACAGGCTGCTGCAGCTGTTGTGAAATAACCTGCCTATGAAGACTCCCTGTCCTGGGACCCCCAGCCCACCCCTGCGTGGAGAGTGGATGCAGGTCAGTGCAGGACCCCTTTGCGCTGCTCTTGTGCTCTTTGAAAAGGAGCAGCCAGCCACCGGTGTGCGCTGAGAAGCACCTTCTGCCTTGATGGGAAGCTGCAATGTGGCAAGATGAGTAATTAATTAGCCTCATGCTGCCACGGGCATTTCCAGTCCCAGCTGACAACAGACTAATTAAGAACCTCCCTGTGGTGTCTATTTTAGATAACCATTTACTTTGGTACAAATTAACAAAGGCTTCTCTAATGGTTTGTTTCACAGGCGACACATTGGATTAATTTACGGGACAAATAGAGGGAACCTGAACAGACATTTCAAGTTCCCAGCCACCAAAAGCCCAGACAGTTTTGCTGAATACAGCTCTAATTTTATCAGGGCAAAACACTTGCTCGCTTCTAATTCTGTGTGTCATGCCATTTGTTCTTAGACATTACCTTTGCCTCCAGAGGCTCTGGAAGCTGAAGGTGACCTTGCAAGTGCTGGTGGTGCTTGGGGACAGACTGATGGCTCGGTTGCCTCATGTGTGCAGTGGCTCCATCCAACTTCGGGTGATGGAGGACCCCGCTATCAGGCCTGGCAGGGCCAGCATCACACTGAAGGCTGAGAACCAAAGCTTGTGCTGCCCCTAGAAGTCCTCTACTTAGAGCCACCTGACCAAAGGTGTCCAGATCACCTTCTTCATTGACGACAGCAAGCATTTTCATGCTTTTCTACCTCTACACTCAATTCTCACATATATTAATTCATAGGAAGTGAAAATGTTAGTGGGATTTTCAGCTGATATGTCTCAGCACCTAACTGTGTCTACTTGTTTCACTCTCCCCCAGAAGCTCCACACCAGGAGAAACAGGAGCATTGCTTTGCATCATGGCAGTAGAGTATGCAGTAGAGGCTCTGCCAAGCCCAGCATGTCTGCAGAAGTGGGATGGCAAGGAGCTGTCCCCAAGCTCTCAGTCTTTGAGGAGCCTGTTAGGCAGGGCTTCTAGACCTTTTTCTAAGGAGAAGCTTGACCTAAGTGGCTGGCAGTGTGGTACAAATTACACTGCTATCCTCTTCTGACTATCCCCTACACACTTGTGTGGCCTCCTGAAGTCCCTTGCTCTGCTGCAGTAGCCCTGCAGAGCTCCTGCACCAGATGAGTGCAGCTTGCCAGCACTGAAGATTTGTGCCCTGGGTTAGTCATTGCCTCTGTGGGCTGGTTTTGAGGAAACAGTCAGCTTCTTTGGATTTTTGCTTATTGCTCTTCTGCAATTTTAAATAGAAGTTTTCAGGAGCGTTGGCTGGTTTCTATGGATTTTGTGTGCAATGTCCATGGGACCTTGGGTCACGTGCCCTGAGTGCAAGTGAATGGGATGAGTAGACACTGCAGTGCTCAGTCTCTCTGGGCTCTGAAGCTGGTCCCACGCCCATTACTAGTATCCCGGAGCAGATCTTTCTGAGGGCCTAAATCTAGTCAAGACCATGAATGCAAGCTATAACAACACTCCGAGTTGCCACAACATGTATTCTACATATTTCTCTGTGGAGCCTTGCTCAGACCCAGTTGTGCACTGTACCTAATGATGCATCTTTGTCATTTTCAGACTCTCTGCAAGTCTTTCTATGTTGCAGTGCTGTAGGGCTCCCAACTCCCTGCAGGTACAATATCTCCTTCCAGACACTGTAAACAGACTGTTGAGTCCCGGGGCTTGCACTGGAGACCATGGCCATATTTCTGTGGTCATGTTTTTGTATTGCAATATGTCCCTGCTCTGAATTTCTTCCCCTTCTGCCCCCAGGAGCCAGTAGCTGCTGTGCTGTCCCACAGCTTGTTGCAGGATCACTTCCTGCAGTGGATGGGGGCATGCATAATTCCTCCCCATTGAATGACGCTCTTACTCACAGTGCAGCATGTGTTAGAGGTGTTGCTATGGCCCTTTCTCTCATTGTAATATATTTAGCCTTAGGTCTGGAAGATGGCTCACAGCAGGCAGAGTTGGTCTAAGGTTACCTCTGAGATTGTTGCTCTGCATTTCTGGTCCATGCAGCCACTGATGCTGCAGGACCCTGCTTTGAACTTCCACTCCTTTTTATTTCTTCTAGCAGAAAGGAAGGAACATTGAGATGATTTCCTCACCTTCCCCCAACATTTTATTTATGGAATATGTCTCCCATACAGTTAGGAAAAGGGAATTAAATTCTGTGGGTACGACTGTGCCAGCAGAGCAAATGTTTTGCTGGTGGTAACTGTTTCCCCATTGTGCCAGCACTGAGTTTGTTCTAGCATTCCAGAAACGCCTCCAAACACTTCACTTTGTGTTCAGAGTGTTCCAGGAATGTCCCTTGTGTCAAACTGAGCTTTAGGGAGAAACTGAATCCCTATGGGAATAGAGCTTTCAGGCAGGAAGAGCTGTTCCTACCGTCAGCCTCAGTCCATCACCCTCCCTGGAATTTGAGCCATCTTCTTTTTTGTGCCTATTGCCTTATCACTTCCTTTGGCTGGGATCCCTGTTTCTTTCTGCTGAAATGCTTGGAGGGCAGGCGACTCCCCGACTGACTGCTGATGAAACGAGATCCGCTTTTGGTGCTGCTGAGTTGTGTAACAGCTGCCCACTGTCACTGCTGAGCCAATTTTGGGACAGTGTCATCAGCTTTGTCAATCCATATGTCCCCAGGAGATGTTTACAGGATCAAAGCTTAAGCGCACATTAACTGGATCAAATTCGTAAATGCACATCTGAGATCTGAAACGACGAATGGCACACCCAGCTCTCAGTGGCCAAGCAAAACTGTGCCTCACTGATTTGGGCTGAACATTTCTGTGAGTTACAGCTATCCAGATAGATTGTCTCTCTTTCTCTCCAGTCCTTACTTGAACATATGTGAATAAGCAAGACAATTTTTAGTATTCTTTCTGTAAATTTTATTTTATTTTATTTTTTTAATTAAGCTTGCATTTATCAAGTCTTGCTTTGTGATTGTGAAAAACATCTCATAAAAGACCACTGTGAGTAATACCAAGGTTTTAGTTTCACAGTGCAAATGCGAAAAGGCCTAGTGGGAACCTTCAGAGGTAGGCTGTAGCTTTCTAATAATAAAAATGTCTTATTCAGTGTGGATGTGGGACGCTGTGTCCTGGAGGATGGCCTGTTATTACCTGAACAGCAGAGCCTCCTCCCGTGAGGCCATGCCCTGCATTCCAACCTCTGCAGTTGGATTTGTTCCTGAGCAAGTTCTCAAGTTCCTGGTGCTGGTGGGTCAGCACCGCACAGACAGTGCTGGACTCTGCGTGGCTTCAGCCAGTATTCTGATACCATGCAGCTGACAGGCAGGATTTGGAGCTTGGATGGCTCCTTGTTTGCATGGGTTTGCATGGGCAGCTGGGTAACTGAAACATGTGCCTCAAATACCTCATCTGCAAAGACTGTGGAAAAGACCTGTGGAAAAGAAGGTGTCAGGACTGAGTTTAGGCTTATTTCTCTGGATAATCACAAAAAGCAGGATCAGTTTAGCTCGCTTAATTTCACTCGTTTATTCTAGTTACATTAGTGTACAATATTCATCTTTCATAGTTCAGTAGTGACTTAGACATTTCATTCTAATAGTAGCTTAATTTTGTCAATTAGCTTAGTATTTCTTTAACTGACTTAATTTAAATAAGAAAGCAACATGTCTGGTGTTAAATTTGCAGAGTGATTGAGATGTGGGCCTCCTCAGAGGCCACAGTCCAACCGTAGCTCTAGGTCACTTGTCAACGTGCTCAGATGCTGAGCATCTGCAACATGACAGCTGCCTTCAGGGCAGTCAAAGCAATTAAAGAAATATTAATGTTTTTTTTTATTATTATTTTAACTAACTGTCTCATGTTGTAACAAAACTAAAAACCTTGGCTAAAAGAAAGTACTACATTTTTCAATTGATGTAAGCATCTCTGATAAGGTCAGTTGGTGTCATCTGATGTGTATTTTTTATTCTCCAGATCATGAGATTAACCCCTTTACATTTTCTTGACTTTGGAAAGTGAAGCTAACTTCGGTTGGTTGGTTGGTTGGTTGCATTTTTGCAGTAGTATGTGGGTTATAATAGCAAGTGTCATCCCAGTATTCTTGGTGCTTTTGGTCTGCATGTTTCTTTATGGAAACTGCCAGAGTTGTTATTATTATTTTTTCCCCAAGAATAAGCTGTTTGTTTCAGGCTGGACAAATTCCAGCTCAAGTAATTGCACTCTGCCCCAAAGGCTCAATTAATTCAGGCTTCCATAGTGTACAGTGGTTGCACACGGATGGTGAACAGCTGCCCTTGGCCTCACACACATCACTTCCCTTGTACTGTCAGGCCCCATTGGCTGTTGCCCAAATGGCTGCAGCAGGTCTGAATGGCTGTGGCAGGCTCAAATGACTATAGTAGGCCCAAGTGGCTGCAGCAGGCCCAAAATGGCTTTGGTGCCTGAAGCAAGGTTCTTGTACCACAGCCCTCCTTGTCCTGTCAGCTGCACTGCTCACTGGGGGAGTGAAATAAAGTCCTGCAGGCTGGTGGCTTTTTGCCCAGGGCTCATACGGCGTGTGTTGTTCAGCATGCCCGAGATACGCCTATGTTTGACGCTACCGAAATAATTAGTTATGTCCTGCCCTCCTCGTGATGCTGGCCTATGCTGCTGTCCATCTGTAGGGAGGGGAGCATCTGTGAGGGTTCATCTGCCTCCCTGCAGGGTCCCAGGGCTGCTCAGAGCCCAGCTTTGAGTCAGCAGCTCCTTTGCCCTGTGGGAGCAGGCACTGTGGCTGATCTTTCTTCTGGGACAGCATTTTGGGGACATCAATTGTTGTTTCCAGGATGAGCTCCTGCTACTGTAGTCAACAGAGAGGCATCTCCCTATGTCTTACTTCCTCTTCCTCACCATGTCCTCTATACAGCCTTACTTTTCCCCATCTGCCCGTCCCATTATCCGTCCTTCATTGTGCCTGCCTGACCCAGATCCACATGATTTTTGACAAGCTACCATTCACCTGCAGCACTACAGAAGGCTGATGCCTCATTCAAAAGATGCCATTTCCTATTTATATTTCTCTAAACGACAGCCACTGCAGACCACACTGCAGAGACCTGGCCTGCAGCTCTGCACCATGTTTGCCCACCAGCTCTGCAGAGTTTTCATGGCCACTGCTGCAGCGTCCCCTGTGCTTCAGATTGTGCCTGACTAGATTGGGGCCCCATTAAAAAAGCGTAACCGTAACTTGTCTAAAAAGGGAACACGGAAACTTGTATGGAAAGCAGAATGCCACAATATGCAAAATACATATTTTGAATTCTCTTCTCCCCTTGTCCCCATCTACTTCTCTTTTGCTTTCAGTTGTAGTGCAAGGAGTGAGGTCACCTGCCTCATGACAAGTTTGCTGTTTGCAGCATGAGTGCGCATGTGCTCCCCTCCCAGCGCACTGAGAGTTTCACTTGCTCAAGCAGGCTCCAATAATAGTTTTAATCATATGAAATCCCCCCATTTCTGTCACTCTAAATTGTTGTTTTTTACTTATTTAATGGCTGGATAAGCAAGTATTAACTGCATTTCTTCCATGTGCTTGCTTTTCTGCTTAATGATAGTGATATTCTTTTATGTAGTGCTTTAGCACATAAAGTTGGGGTGGTGGTGGTTGTATGTTTTATCTTGCAGGCTGATTTTAAACCTTCACAGCCCTGGTGCTGGCAATGAATCTAATCATACACCCATTGCAGTTCCTTGAAACAGCACTTCTAGAGGGCTTTGAAGGCATTTGCAAACAGCATCACTGACAATGCCAGAAGTTAGTTTGCCTGTCTTAAAAGGCAAATAAAAAAGGCTTAACTTTGAGGGATCCAACTGGACACCAAACTTTCTGAACTACAGAAATTCTAAATTTAAAATTTGGAATGAAGTAAATGTCAAACTTTGAAAGTTTCTTAAGTCCTCAGTTTCCATTCTGAAAAGCCTTCCTAAATGTCTAAAACTCAAAGTATGTGGATTGTACTGATGTGACCAACTTTTCCACTGGAACTGGCACTGGAGAAGCCCCCTCTGAGAAAGCAGCTCCCTGCATTTGTAACATAGAGGTGAGACCCAGCCCTTCGATCCACAGGATGGATTTAAAATTCATCCTGCCTTCACCTGCAGGGAGCAGGAGATTAATGGGCTGCTGCTAGGGAAAATGGCAAAGCCCCTTTGGGTAGGAGTCCTGCTGTCACTGTCTGTCTTCAAAAGCTTGTAGTTTAATGCCTTCCCCTTCTCAGTGTTCTTGCTTTTTCCTCCTTGTCTTCCTGCTTTTATGTATGACTACTGCTGCCAATGCAACTTGTGCCTGCTCTATATAACTCTGATTTCTGTCTTGAGCAGAGCAGTACCAAAAGCATAGCAATCATGGCCTCAGGCCAATATTGTTTGGTGGTGCAGCTTTGAAATAACAGCCTTGGTTTCTCACTTTGCTTAACAGACTCTGTTTCTGACCTGTTTGACCCAGGGTTTCCAGGGCCAGTGAGCTCATTGCTTGCTTTACTTGGTGTCTCTCTGCTTGATGATTTCCGCTTGACCTTTCCAGCTTGTCTTGCTGCTTTGCCATCAGCCAGCCAGGAGGCAGGTGCTGAACAGGAGCAAGCTGGGGATGTGGGAAGTTTAGCTGGTGTGTGTGCATCCCTGCAGTAGCACGAGGTGTGGCAAGAGGATGAGCAGCTTGCTGGTGGAAGGGTCTTGGAGAGCCGCAAGGACTTGCACCAGGGAGCCTGTGCCAGGGAGTGTTATGCCACAGAGATAAAACGCTGCAGATACAATTGTGCTAGAAAGTATTTGTTTGTGACTTTCCTTCCAGTTGTTACCCAGAGAACTCCTCAGGGCCAGCATGTGATTTTGCAAAAGCTCAATTATTTCTGAAGGTGACTGCATGCTGTATACATTGTGGGCTTTTTTAATTATTATTGTGATGCTGGTTTAGATTCTGTTATGTCCTTTCATGTCCAGGAGATGGGATGTGTGTAGTTTTCCTCAGAGATAATTTGAGTTTTAAAATGCTTTAATTTGATTCTTTTTTTCTTGTTTTTATTCCTTTACTCTTAATTATTTTTCTTTCTCAGCTAGCTTAATGGAGCAGTTATGGAAGCTAAGCTTTACTTTCCAAGTCTGACTCAATTCATGTTCACATACTGGTGTGCCATGCTACCATCTGACAGCTGCCTGCAGCTTACATCGAAATGAGATGGTGGTTCATGTGCAGTGCTTGAAGCATATGGGAAATCAAAGAAAACTAAAAAACCTCTAATTTCACCTGCAGGTTGAGACCTTATGGGCACCCTTGGCTGAGTGCCAAGAAGAAGGATGGGAGATGATCAGAAGGTGCTCTCTAATTGGGAGATGTCCTTGTATCTGTGAGTAAACTCACTTTCCTTCTCGGGTCATAATGTGACTTATGTTCCGGGATGTGTCTCAGCAACTGGGCACTGTCAGATCTGTGGTTTAATACTGCGCTCTTAGAATACATACGTTGTCTTCAGAGTTTGTCTGTAATCAGAATATTGCTGGTTTTATTGCTTGATTTGAAGTTACTAAAAAGCTAGTCGCTCTAGGAGATAAGAAAGTTAGAAAGAAAAGACTTGAATGGGCAATCCAGGGAAAATAATCAGCAATGACAGAGCTCCAGGAAACAGGAACTCCTCTGGGAAAATGCCTTTTCAATCACATGCATCTTTTCTCAGGCAGAGATTCAGTTCTGCCTGCTGCAGAAATACCAACCTGCTTGTTCCTTCCTTAATGCATGCAGGTATTAGGGGGTGCTGCTTGGTTTTCAGAGGCAAACAAATTCAGAGTTTGCCACAGTGAGGATCTGCTCTGAGTGAAGAAAAAGCTGAGCAGAAAAACCCACCTCACGTGGAATTTGCCCATCTCCTTACTGCTATGTCCTCACAAGTTTTATTTACAGATACACAGTTCGCATGCCAGCTGTCCCCTGCGAGTGGTGAGCAGCAAATGGAACTCACCCCAGATAAGCAGTCTTGATATTTCCTTCTTCTGCTAGATCTGTCCTCACACAAGAGGATCAAAACATGGCACGCCTCGTGCCTGGGGGACAGAGAAGGATCTGGGAGTGGATCTGCAGCTAGTGTAGGGAAGGTAACATGTGGAGCAAAACGGTGAACCCTAGGATGTACCGTTTTGTTCAACTTGCAGTTCTGCTGTGACATCAGCAGGCTCCGATAAAAGGGAATATGAAGGGAGTTGATGTTTATCCTGACTGTCCAAATTCTGGGAAACCCCCCTTGCAGCGCTGGTGTTAATTAGTAGCACAAGCTGTGTGTGATTCTTGCTTGTACCCCACGTAGGTTGGTCTTACAAAGTCTTGCTCATTGCTTGTTTGTAAATATTCATCGTTCATTTTATGCCTGCCAGAGTAGGAGCTGTTGCTCACAGAGCTTCCAGGGAGCATCACTTCAGCCTCAAGAATAAGGTGGTCACTTGACTGGAGTGGAAGTGAGGCCAAAAAGCTATGTCTCTGTATTACAGTAAAAACACTTGGTCAGTCTGAGGTATAGGCTCTGTGCTGTGCACACAGTGAAAATCAGAGAACCAGCACCACTATCAGAGCAAGAATGGATGTTTATTTGGCACACATAATGCATTTGGGGCCCAGAGAGAAGTGAAGTAATGCAATTATTACTTCCTCTTGAAATATCTAAAAGTAGTCCCTATTAACCTGGTGGTACATATTGTCTGTGGCTTTACAATATGCAGTGGGCTGCAGCAAGAGATTTCTGTGAATCCTGTTAAGGCCAGATGCCTTCTGCTGGACTGCCATGTGAAAGTATGCCAAGACATTGGAAAGCATGGAGAGCACACCACGTGATTTCTGTTTCTTTACATGACTCCTGCAGAGCTAATCCTTGATCTGTCTGAGATTAGCACCTATAAAATGAGTAAATACTTTCCTTCCTGTCAGCATTGCAGGTTCTTTGATAGTTGAGTGCAGCAGTAGATCAGTTTCATCCATGAGCTCATATGGCTTGCTAATTCATCACTGCAGCAACTAAAGGCAGTAATAACACTGTGAATTTATAACCAACCTCAGGGAGTCTTTCACCTTTCAGCACGCAATCCACTGCAAAACTATACTAATCAGTAATTCATGCTAGGCAGATGCTTTTCCTGCATGAGACTAAAAAGGTCCCACACTAGAAAATAATCCAAACTCTCTTGAAATGGATCAAACTCTTTCTACTGATGCTAGTGTTTTCCAGCCATTCTCCAGGAGGAACTGAAGGAGCTGGTCAGTGCACAGAACTGTTTGGCTAAATGCCCTCTCTTGCTACACCATCTCTAGAGTACTGTGCGTTCACATCTCTGGCAAGACTTTGAACCTGGTTGCCTTGGGTATCAGCCAGACCCAAGGGATATAATAATACCTCTGAAATGGGGAGTTCTTCCATTTTGAAATGGTGCTACCTTCGTTTTTTGAAACAGATGAGTCCTGGCTCCCCAGGAAAGCCTGGATTTCTAGGATGTGGGAATCACGTGTGAGCCCAGTCTTGGCTGCTCACTGAAAACTCTGAGGAGAGGCAGATGATGAAGTCTTCTTTGCACTGAGCCTGCTCTGGTGCCCAGCAGTCAGAGCTGGTCTCTGCAGCATTTCACACCATAGCTGGAGAGCAATTTGGGGTGAACTATTCATTAAGAATTTCTTGGGGAGCAAATCCTCTTCTCTCACTTCTTTAATGAATGCCACAAATATCAGCTCAGTGCTTTGCCTGAGCATACATGATAGAAAACATCCTGTGCTTCAGATCCCTGGATGATTTCATGTAAGCCATGCCCTCTTTGGTTTGTAGGGACTGGACAATGCCAAATGCTGCTTTTCTTTATGTGTGTTTCATCTTTGGTTGTTTTGTAAAATATGCCTGTGCTGATAACTTAAACATGTTGGAATATGTTGGGCTCGCTTAGTGAAAAAATACTCCCTTAATTCTTTGTTATTGTTCTCGTTATAAGGTAATTGATGAGTTTGTATTTCAACAGTGAAGCTCACCTCATTATTTTGTAGTATTTAGATGGATTTGTTGCTGGTTGCCTTTTTTCAAGCTCAATAGGAGGATATGAAGCACACTCGCTCATATGTAACTCTTCTGCTGAAACAAGTCAAGAAGATAAAGTGAAGATTGAAGCCACATGCAGAGGGTTATTCTCAAAAGCTAAAGGTACCTCAGCAAATAGTTTGACATCCATGGAAAGAACAAATCAAGGTTTTTTGATGTGGACTTTAAGAAAAATGATATATCTGTTTCCCAGACTACCATGAAAAAAAAGTATGAAAGAAGCTAATTGCAAGGTGGTACAAGGCAAGAAATGTAGAAAAGTTGGCAGTAGGTACCTCATACTTTCCATGTACAAAGTGGCATACAGAGTGGAGGCACTTCTGGAGGTATATCCATATAAGCCTTCACAGGTATACAGATGCCTTTCTTTTTTAATTTCCTAATGCTTCTCTGAAAACCAGGGAAACCTTGCTGAGGTTTTTCCTGGAAATGACATTTCACTTTCCCTACTCAGATGAAAGAAGAAAGTGAACTTCTCCAAGTTCTCATGATTGACCTCTAAAGAAATTGTTAAACACAAACAGGAAATGTGTCCTTACTCTCACACCATGCATAGGTGAACTCACATCCTTTTCACACATGCTGTTTAATAAATGCCATTGTATAAGATTGTTTTGGTTAAATTAGATCACACATCTTTTAAGTCCTGGAAAGATGAGCAGCAGATGGATGAGGTGCTGAGGAGGTGCCCACTATATTTCTGGCTGTGCACTTGTCCTACCTCAGAGGTATCTCCCTGCCTTGTGTTCCTGCTGAAAAATAATTTGGATCACTTTTTTGTCATTGTTGGCAAAACTGTTGTCTCAGAAGACATAAACATTTCTGCACTGAACCTGGAGTGCACAGAGCATATGTGATCTTTGTCACAAAACAGCCCTCTTGCCTTGCAGTTTCTATACATACAATGATGTGCAGTTTCAGGTACTAACAGTAGAGATGATCTCCCATACGCAGTGGTTAAAACCTGTTTCTACTATCATACCCTCTACTGCTTAAACTGAAATCACAAATAGATTTTCAAGTTAGTATTGCACTGGCATAGCAGGATCCCGTTATAGCTGTTGTCCTTGGATGTTGGATGTTGTCCTTGGGTGCTCCTGTGGGCACCCATGCAATTATGATTCATGTCCAGTGCACGTTTTGAAGACAGTCCTCAGAACTTAAGAGAAGAATGAGCAGTTTGTTGGTCTTCTTTCTACAGGTCATCTGTGGCTACACTTGGATGAAAATGAAGACATCTGAACTAATGAAAATTAGATGACCCAGAATGTGGAACCAGGATGTGGAAACTTTAGGCTAAATTGTGGGTGGATTATATTAAGAGGCATGAATCCTGTTTTTGTTCTCATATGTTTTTGTTCTCATATGTTGACCAAATCAGCTTAGTACCACAGTAATTCAGCTTACCCATGCATGTGTGGAAGGAGAACGAGATCTTTAAATAGTTAAAAATTGTAAAGATGGGGTATAAAATAGGTGGTGCCTCAGTGATTTTCATCTGTTGTCTACTTACTGCTTGAATGCTTCTTTCCAGACTTGTCTGCCTACTTATCCATCAAATCTGTGATTGTACTGGAGTTTAAAGGAATGCTTTGTGAACCTACCAAAAACCCAACAACTTGAGTTTTTAATTTCATTTGGTGTCAACATGTATTTAAACTTACAAATGCAGTAAAGCAAGGAACACTTGCTTTTTTCTCTTAGTTCTTTTCAGAGGGGTAACTTTTTGTGTGCTATCTGTTCGTGTCAGTAAATGGAGCCAAACTTCATCTGCTGGAGGTGGCCTCACTTTCTGGAGTGCAGGTGGTTCCAGAAACCTCTGCTGAGGTACTTTGTCCCCTGGCAGAGACATGGAGAGGTGCCTGATTTAATGCTGGCAGCTCGCTACATTCATATGCATATCATCAGTCTTATTGTTTCTTCATTTTGGCCTTTCACACACCACCAGGAGGGAAAGAAGCATTTATTTCAGTGAAAAATGCGATTCTGGAAATGTAAATTATCAGCAGGCTGCAGGCATGGCTTGCTCTCCCCTAAAATTAATTGTAGCTCGCTTGTATTTAGCACATGATATTGTCCATTTAATTTAGCACTGAAGTTTTAGAAGGATTTCTAGAGCATCCTTTACAATTTCATTACCCACTTTCAAGAGCAAAAAACAGCATAAGTGAGCAAACATTTAATTCAGCAGCAGCAGAGAACATGCCAATTAAGCAGCAAGAGAAATCCTACTAAGCCATTTCAGAAATTGCTTCTCAGACTTGAAGTGTGCATTCTTCAAATAAACATTGGAACTCTTTTCCCAGAAAGAAACGTTTAGTATTTATCATCAACATTAATGGGCCTGTGAGAATTATGTTGGCCAATGAGAAGATTGCACTAGGATTGAAGTAGTTTTGAGATGCAGTTATGTAACTTTCTTCCTGTTGCATAAAGTCTTCCTAATTTCAGTTTATCTAAAGAAAAAAAAAAATTACAGAACATTCAACTTACTTATTCATAGATTAACTGTGAGTGGATCTTGTGCAGACAACACAATCAGGAGTCTTCACCCAAGTCTGCTGAGATCCATGCTAAGAAATGTAAGTTTTCTGATTTTTTTTACTGTGTATTCAAAAAAAGAGTCAGTTATCTAAGATACAACTGCTTCATGAAGCATATGAAGTTATGTATTTGTGCATAGACTTTGTGCTAATACATATTAACATGCTCTTTTTGGCTGGAAAAGTAACTTTTTTTCTGAATTCTCAACAATGTGATAATGTTTGTTGTGAAACCTCTGTTTTTATTGAAGCCCAAAATTTCCTGTGCAGCTGTCTTTTCATTTTTTCCGCCATTGGAAGGAAGAACTAACATACTATTCAGAAAGGAAGAACCTCTGCAAGGAAGTAGGCAGATCCATCTGTGTGAGTGGCACAGCCTGTTGTCCTGAGGAGAGAATGAGGACTCCTCTCTGGTTTGGTTTGGTTTGGTTTGGTTTGGTTTGGTTTGGTTTGGTTTGGTTTGGTTTGGGCAGAGATGACACCTGCATTCCTGGACCCCACACCTCTTGGTTCTTTACCGAAGTGAAACCCTCTTACTCACAGTGAACGAAATCTGCAGGCTGCAGCCCTGTGTGGTTTACAGCAAAGCATATGAGTTGAATGAACTACCTTTTCAGCTTGCACATCACTCCTGACAGTTGTCACTAATAGCATAAAAATGGAAACTGGGGCTAAAATGTTTATGTTGCTCAGTGTATTTCTGTGTCCATGACATACCCAAGCAGCTCTACTGTATGCTCAACATTTACTAAGGTGGAGCTTGTTGGTTTGACCTCATTGACACTGATGGGATTATTTGCCCCACATAAGGGCATGTGGGCTATTTGTATAGGTCTGGGCTTTAATCTACTAGGGGAGGCCTCTCTTCCCATTCCTCCCCCTTTTCTTACACTACAGTTTTCACCTCCTGGCATTAGGCATGCTCTGCCTGCTACAAAATGTGTTGTCCAGTCACAGTTACAGCTGGAAAATGATAGTATAGAAGACAGAGTGTGTTATCATGTGCCTGAGAGCCTCTAGAAATGTTAAGGTACAGCTGGACGACTGCAGCTGTTGCAAAAAGATAAGTATGGTTATCAAGCTGCCTAGCTAGACAAGCATTTAAATAGTACAGCCTTTTTTTTTTTTTTTTTTTTTTTTGGCCTGTATTTGAGTTATACTACTGGCATTGAGCTCATGCTTTATGACGAAAACTTATATTTAGTCTTAACTGCAGTTCATCATTTCTTAAATATTTCAGTGAATTTTGGTTACTTTGCTACTTGAATCAGCATAAGTATGGAGTCAAAACACCATTTGGAAAAGAGGTCTAGGAAGAAATCTCAACCAAAAAAATTAGTATGTTGAGTTAAAACATATTGTCATATTGTCTGTAATTACTAACAGAGATTTTAAGACTAAAGCCACACCAAAGGATGAAGTAAACACTGTCCCTGTCTGCTGGCAATATTCTGCTCTCAGCTGCTGTTATCATTTTGAAATAATCCTCATGTGAGTGGAAGAGAATACCTTCTGCTGCACCTCAGCGTGAATGCTGTCCTCTTGCTCTTCCATGCGATGACTTGTCACTGAGGAGGAAGCTCAAGGAGCTCACTGCATATGTTCTGCCATCTTACCAAGTTCACAAATTGCCTTCAGAGCAGTCCTGCATGGTCACAAATCTGTACTCAGTTAAAAGATTGTTGTGACATTATTATTAGAAATCGCTGCAGCAACAGCTTGCCAAATGAACCGTTAAAAGCAAGCCAGATTCACTGAACCACAATAAAATTCATTAAAGCTTGCTTTGGGCAACATACGGTCTTTGAAGGTCTTTATCTTTTTAACCATTCGTTTCTTCCAGTGTCTGTGGCAAAGCCTTCTACTTCTCTGAATGTAAGTACTAATAACACATTCCATTTAGTGATATGATTGTTGGTGGTGTGTCATTGTTAAATCAGTCTATAGATGAACATAATTGTGAATTAGGTGGGAGGAAAAAAAGGTCTCTGAAGTAAATGCTATATTCTTTCTGCTTGGGGAAATCTGCATAAAACTTTTTGCTTGTTGGTCTTCAGGCTGGCGTTTCATAGATGCAAAGCCATTTTTACTTCAGATGACAAAACAGAAGGTCCAATCCCAACCCTTGTAAGGAGAGGACTCACAATTTTCAACCCACTGTGCAAAATGCAGGCAGTAGCTTGCCTTGCTTCGAAGCATATGCCAACACTGCCATCTAGCTTCTGCAGATGCTTTTGTATGCTGTTGCTTCATTTTAGCTGATGACATTTACGTGCTTTGTAGCTTTATCAAGCCACTGGCAGCAGCCAGGGCAGCATAACATTGGTTTCTGTTCAGATCTATGTATTCCTTTCCACCATGATATATTAAATGCACACAGTGTGGGATGAGTGATGGCAGATGATTGCAGCAAACAGGAAGAAACCTGTAGTAGCCTTGCAGTCAGAAACCACCCTTGCATTTGAAATAAAGAATTGCAGCTCTTCAGTCCAAATTTTTATGTGATTTTTGGCAGCATCACCACTCAGACAATCCAGTCCTATGTCTGTTCTGTATTTTTAATCAGGAAGCTTTGGTAATGTCTCCCAACACACACCACCCTATTTGTTTCTGGTTTCTTCCACTGTGCTGCGCCTCTCTCTTACCCTTTTTTCTGCTCCTGTGCCATACACCCTTTTTTGTCTTTCACCACAAAACTGCAGGACTATATAGGACTATATACATTTCATGGGCAGTCAATACCAAAATTTTTAAAAAATCGGTAGGCATCCTTTTACCAAGCTGTGAGCATGTGTATATTTACCAAAATCTGTATTTATACTGCTCTTAGGATTCAGGTAATCTTGCATGAAAAACAGGACAATAAAAGTATGCAGTTATTGAGCAGACAAAGGGCACTGTTCAGCTGTGGTTTGAACTTGAGTAATTTCTCCGTTTTCAAACAGTCTGTAATGCAGGAATTAAGCAATTATATTCCTGCTGCCTTGCTGTTATAATTTGGGAGAAATTGTTTATCACCGGTAGATGAAGGTGATTTAAGGCAGAACTCAGCCCACCATTTTCCGCTTGGCTGATTATTTTATTTCCATTTTTTGACATTTTTTTTCAACTGTCTTCATTAAATAACTCAGCTACAACATTAGCTATGCTTACACACTCTTGTCAACCTTGTAATTAACACGTAGGGGTACTAACATGAGGCACGGATATATTTGAAAGGGAATCTTTTGTATCTGCAGAAGCAGCTATGAGTGTGACTGCATTCCTGGATGAATCAATTAATCATTTCATTAACTTAAAGTGCCTCTTAGCGATGCTTATCAAAAGCATCAAAATCACAATCTTCCCAAACAATCCCCTGAAGCTCAAGCAAACAAACAAAACACTTTATGACTAACAAACATGCATGTTGCTGTCATAAATAGGGCAACACTTCATTTAAAAAATAAATAACAAGATCTGAAGGGTGTTTCATCAGCATTATGAATATGTTCCCTTAGGGATGAAAGGCATCAGAACAGCCATCTCAGGTGATAGCATCAAATGGTTAATACTGCCTAAACATAATTTTTGCTTGCTGTACCACTTTGGACAGGAAATGTTTTCTGCTCTTCACTGCATCTTTGTGGGTAAGGAGAGCTGACTGCTGCCAGCTGGATGCTAAGCATGGGTCTGGGTCCTTCCTGCAACACCTTGAATGCAAGCATAAGGGATCTGCATGTGTTCCTTGAGAGAGGGGATCTCTGCTTATAAATAAATAACAGTCACCAAAACTGCACAGGAACTGAATTTTTAACACTGCTAATGATGGTACAGTGAGATTATATTGTGTTATATCAGGAGACTAGCTATCTACTGAAGGTTTTCTTAAATCACTTGTCAGAACCTAATCCTGGACAAGGACCCTTATGGCTTTGGCCTCATGACAATGCATAAGTTCTGGGCAGAAGAAGCTTAAATTCAGTGAATATTTTCTCCAATGCGACAAACAGCTGAATCTAAACCACAGGTTTCTGGGATTTCTGTCCTTACATGGATCTCTTTGTTGCAAGGTTTGTGATGATCTGAACAGCACAACAGAGAGGTCTGTCCTCTTGAAGGGCTGGTTTCAACCCTTTGGAGTGCATCTAATTTTAATTCTTTCTCACAAAGCTGCTGTTACTAGGCAAGCAACAGAGGCCAGCAGAAAGTTCGAGTGATGGAAACTACAAGCTGTGCCCTCCCCTCTACTCTTGAAAGGGGCATTTCCCCACCTCTGCAGAGACTTTCATCCCACTCCTTCGCTACCTGGGAGAGCTGTTTTGTGCTCCTATCATCACCTTGGCATGGCTTCAGCTCACATCTGGACAGAGCACTGAGGATTTCCACAGCCAACAGTGACTCAGGCGTGCCGCTTGCATAGGACAGAGAAAAGGAAGGACAAGGCAAGGCACAGAAGCTCTTGAGACAGTTTTCAACCTGCAGAACATCACACTGCTTTTTTAGTTCTTTTTTAGTTAGCGCAGTACAATAATTGTGGATAATCTTTCTGCCTCCTTGCTGTTACAGGGCAATAGTTTATTCAGTTGCAGGAAGTTTCTGGGCATCTCGGATCTTTGATGTGAGCAGCTGTGGGCTCACACTTCCAGTGATCAGGGACAAAGAGCAGCTCCAGCTTTTTGGGAACTACTTGGAGATACTTTCCTCAGCACAGGTCTGCCATTCACTGCGAGCAGGGAAACTGCCTAGACTCAGAAGCAATGATGTGGAGTGCTTCTCCATCTGGTGGCTGTTCACCGGTAAAACAGTTCTGGGTGGCGGATGCTCAGCCTCTCTGTCTGCATAAAAACCTTTGTCACAGCACTGCTGAACTCATGACAGTTTTCATGTATTTGTGAGGATCTGTTAAAAATAAACAAACAAACAAAAAACAACACACACATACACACACACCAAAAAAAAAAAAAAAAAAAAAAACCAACACAAATCGAATGGTGTAAGCCACTGATTGAATTCTTTGCCACTGCAGTGGCTGACAAGGAACTGTCCTCAGCCCACAGCCTCCATCTCTCATTTGACTGCCCTGCTGTCAGAGCAGCACCCACCTCCCCATGGGGCCTGAAGGCCAGGTGTAGTATCATGCCTCCTGCTCTACTTCCAATGGAGATGCCAAAAGGCCCAATGGCTTGGGGAGCAAAGCCTGAAGAGGTTCACAGGTCTGGTGAGGTGAATCAGCACAGTGCAGGGAGAGAAATCACCAGATTTCTGTTCTTCCCATCCATGCAGAAAAACACCTCGCCTCATGAGTCACTCCTTACTGTACTGGAGCTTTTCACAATACAAATTCTAGATGCTGTGACAAGAAATTGATTATGTTTAAGCTGGACTGACTTCTTCCTGTTTGTTTGAACAATAATGAACAATACTGAACAATAATGCAACAAATCTGTTGCACCTGACCCAATTCTCTGTGCCCAGCCTACACTGTTCTCTCTTGGAAAATGTGGACAGTAATGAAAATTGCAGCTAAATACTTTGGATTGTTGTTCTCTTTGCTGTGCTACCTCCCCCACCAAGAGCACCTTCAGCTACCCATTTGGTGACTCCAGTGTCACAGTACTCCAAGTGGCTCCCAACTTACCTAAGAAATGACACACACAGTGCATTTAGGAAGTAGGCCAAATGAGAACCATCTGCATCAGTATCCCTCTTTTTATGCTATCAAGAGAAGCAGATAAGTTTCCTAGTGGCAGTAATGGATGTAGTTAATGATTTCAGCCTTAGCTCCTAGGACAGAACTAGTGTGTGTGTCCCAGGTGCAGCAATAGGCACAACTAGTATGAGTAAAGCAAAAGCAAGCACCAGCACCAGGACTGCTAGTCACAGCATATATCTGGTATTGGCAAGCCAAAGTGTTAGTACCACTGCCAGACCCCACACATCTGCAGAGGAATGCAATTTGATAGCAAACTTTTAGGTTGGCTGGTTGGTAATACCTCTGCCCAGAAAATGGGCAAGGATACAGATGGGTAGAGAGGCCTGCCTGGCTGTGTGGAGTGGAGTGAGTATCTGTAGGACGACAGCAGAAGCACATGTGCATTTGGGATGACACCAAGCTGGTGAGTATGAAACCAATGAGCACGAGCTCTGCCAAAGAGGACATGGGCTACTGGTAGATGGCAAGGTGAACATGAGCCAGCAGAGTGCTCCTGTAGCCCAGAAAGCCAGCTGGATCCTGGGCTGCATCAAATGAAACATAGCCAGCAAGCTGAGGAAGGTGATCCTGTCTCTCTACTCTGCACTGGTGAGATCTCAATTGGAGCACTGCATCCAGGTGGGGAATACTCAGGACAGGAGAGATGTGTACCTGTTGCAGTGCAACTAGAGGAGGGCCACAAAAATGACCCAGGGGATGGAACACCACACCTATGAGGACAGGCTGAGAGAGCTAGGATTGTTCTGCCTGGAGAAGGCATTGGGGAGGGGGTACAGAAGCTGACAGATTCTTAGGCAGTGCCTGCTTTGACAGGAAAAGCAAAAATAATTTTAAATTAAAAGAGGGTAGATACAGACTAGATGTAAGGAAAAAATTATTTACAAAAAGGGTACAAACAGGTTGCCCAGAGTGATGCTGGATGCCCCATCCTTGGAGACACTCAAGGCCAGGCTAGACCTGGCTCTGGCACCCTGATGGGCTGCAGGTGTCCCTGTTCGTTGCAGGGCAGTTGGACTAGAGGGCCTTTAGCGGTCCCTTCCAACTCAAACAAATGTATCTTTCCACATATATTTATATTTCTGTACACAGACGCTGTGGAAGGCAGCCTGCCGACTGCAGCCTCACTCTCCCCGCCTGCCTCTCCCTCCCCGACACGCGATGTAACAAATCAATAAGGAGCGGACTTTTAAGCTCGTCTTTTTTTCACGAAAGCAGCTCAGCCTTTATTCGCCCAGTTGACCGTGCAGCTCCTCCCGTCCTCCGACGGCTCCCTCGGAGACCACGCCGCCGTCCTCCCGCTCCGCCTATGGCAGCCGAGGCACCGCCAGCTCGCCCTGCAGCTGCCGCCGCGCCGCCTCCCGGGCCCCGTACAGGACGTAGCCCCAGGAAAGCAGCACCACAGCGGCCAGCACCTAGGAGGCCAAAGGTTAGCAGCAGCCTCAAGCCGCCTCTCCCGGCACCCCCCAGCCCCCACGCACCAGGCGGTAGAGCGGGCGCGGATCGCGCCGTCCCTGCGGATCCATGGCGGGTAGCTGCAGCTTCCGTACGGTTGTACAGCGCCGCCAGGTAGAGCGGAAGTGACGTATGAAACCCACGACCGGTTCCGCTGACGTCAGCACGGCGCCGCCCCGCCGCCGGCGGGGGCGGAGGCAATCGTTCCCGTGGCAACGCCACTTCCGCCGACGATGTCGGAGCCGCCGCGAGGTGTGGCGAAGGCCGCCCGCCGCCGCCGCCATCCCGCGGGGGAGGAGCGGCGGAACGGGCCGGGCAGCGTTTGCGGCCGGCCTCGGCACGGGCTGAAGACGCCATCGGGCCGGACTCGGGCTCGGAGCGAGGGCTCGGCAGAGGTGAGCGCGGTTTTCGGCCCGACTGGAGGTTCGGGGCGTACCCGTGTGGCGGAGCGTATCCGTGCGGGGACCGCTGCGGGCCCACAGCTGCCAGTGGCGGTGGCGGCCGGCGGGGAGGGTGCTGCCGTGGAAGCAGCGCGGGCGCTTGTCTGCAGCGGTTCGCAGCGTCCGAGGGCAGCGCTGGTCCCCTACTTTGAATAGGCGGATTTATTGCTCGGTACCGCCGACGGCCTGACGGAACAAAGGGGCTGTGGGTCTGTGGGTGGGTGCGGGGTAACGCCCGGCTGCGATATCATCCGAGCAAGAACGGTTCAGTGCGTTCCTGGACCAGTCTTCTGGTCCAGCAAGCTGTACAAGGTGCACTCAGCACAGTTGGACCAGCTAAATGCAAACAGAACCAATTTTTTTCAAAAGGTAACAGTAGCTTCTTCCATCTTACATTTCTAAATGCTGTTGTTTTTTTTTTTTTTTTGGAAGTGTGCTTTGGAGGATTCTGTGTGAATCCTAAACTTACCAAAGTGGGGAATGGGGAGAAGACAGACTTATTGTTTGTTTGTCTTACATCCACCAGCATCATTTAGGCTCCATTTAAATCTTGCAGCACTGGAAAACCTGATTTTAATGTGAAGAGAAGCAAGCAAAGCAGTTAAGTTGTGCTGCTTCTCTGTTTAGTATTCTCTCAGAACTAATGCTGGTGTTTTCAACCTTATTGGGTGACTGTTGTATGTTTCTGTGTATAGACTTAAATGCTTCTTTCTCTCAGGAAGAATAGTGATCTTTTTGTCTCTTTCTTTTGTAGAACACAACTAATACAGCCAAGGAGTTTTCAGAAGACAGCAGTTTTTTGCCAAAGGCTAGCAATAGCAAGGTGCACCAGACCATGCCAACAGATGCCTCTCCTGACTCTAAGTGCCCCATTTGCTTGGACAGATTTGACAACGTTGCCTATCTAGATCGTTGCTTGCACAGATTCTGCTTCCGTTGTGTCCAGGAATGGTCAAAAAACAAAGCAGAATGCCCACTCTGCAAACAGCCTTTCTTTTCTATTTTCCATACAGTTCGTGCTGAAGATGATTTTAAGGAATACATACTCAGACCTTCAGAAAATGGTTCTTTTGCCAGCCCTGATGGCCGGAGATTTCGTTACCGTACCACCTTAACGAGGGAACGTCGCACTTCCTCTTACCATCGAGGCAGTTCCTCTTCTCGAAGGACGCTGTCCCCTCCGGATAACGGGATTTTGTTTGAAGGGTTGTCAAGCCAACCTATGCGGCAGAGGGATGGAGAGATTCAGCAGATGATAAGAAGGCTGGCCTCACGTAGGCAGGCTAGTGCAGAGGGCAGATCTCTGCGGCAGATCCAGGAGGAGGACATGATAAACTTCCGCAGAGCCCTGTACCGCACTGGCATGCGTGTTCGTAGCATTCAGGATGGTGGCCGCTATCGAGACATTTCTGCAGAGTTTTTCCGCCACAACCCTGCCTGCCTACACAGGCTGGTTCCCTGGCTGAAGCGAGAGCTTACAGTGCTGTTTGGTGCCCATGGTTCTTTAGTTAATATTGTGCAACATATCATCATGAGTAATGTGACCAGGTATGATCTGGAAAGCCAGGCTTTTGCTGATGATTTAAAGCCATTCTTACTGAATCGGACTGATCACTTCCTACATGAATTCATCAGTTTTGCCCGATGTCCTTTTAACTTAGAGGCATATGATCAGCATGCCAATTATGACTGTCCCGCGCCATCGTATGATGAAGGAAGCCACTCAGACTCATCAATTATTACAATCTCTCCAGATGAGGCAGATCCTCAAGGGCCAGAACACAGTTCATCCATGTCTGGGGTTGGTCAGGCCCCTTGGGATGATGAAACTCCAGGGCCTTCGTATTCCATTTCAGAAGAGGTTCGTGCCACTGTAGCTTCTCCTCTAGAGATGTCAGAAAGTTCTGATGAGGATTCTGCTAGGAAGAGAACCACACTGCATCCTCAGTTACAGGCTGGTATTGACTCAAATGAGAGTGACTCTTCATCAGACAATTGTGTTATCGTTGGGTATGTTAAACCATTAGCTGAGAGGACACCAGAACTGGTTGAGCTGTCCTCAGACTCTGAGGAGTCCATCAGGGAGGAGAAGAGAGAAAATGTGAAGAAAGAGCAGTCAATTCAGGGTCGCAGTTGGAGTGACAGTGAACCAAGCAGGGCTTCATCACCTCGCTCGCCCCTGTACAAGGAGAATGTGAGTAGTTGTAGGAGCTCCTTGTCCTCTGCAGTTGAGAAGACAGACTCAAAGACTGATGAGAAGAACAAAGATAAAGTAAAAGATCTTTCTCCACACCACTCAGTCTGGAGTCCATTTCCAGAGACAGACACCATTTCTTCTCCCTATAGAAAAAATAAAAGTAAAGTAAAAAATTTATCTCCGCTGGATTCGATCAGGAGCCTGTCTCCAGAGACAGACACCATTTGCTCTCCTTATAGTAAGAATAAAGGTAAAGTAAAAGATCTGTCTCCACTGGACTCAGTCAGGAGCCTTTCTCCAGAAACGGACACTGCTTGTTCTCCTTACAGTCACCAATTGTCCAGAAAGAGAAACACCAGGAGTCCTCAGTCTTATTCACAGAACAGTCGTGACAGTCATGGCCATCGGTCTAGGAGGGATCATCCTAGCAAATGTCAGTCTAAAAAAAGACGATCAAGAAGCAGAGATGGTAGTGAACATAGGAGCAAAAGAAGCAGGAGGAGGTCAAGAACTTGTGACACGAGCCTTTCTCTAAAAAGCCAGAGGGGCTCCCTTAGTCGTGAGAGCACTACATCCAGAGAGGTAAGCAGATCACGGTCACGTAGCAAAGGCCATGGCAGAAGGAGGTCAAGGAGCAGAGACAGTGATTATTACTATAGAAGAGACAATTACCAAAGTAGATACCAGTGGGGTTATGCCTTTTATAGTCGAAAGACAATTGGAGATGGCTCCTCGTGCAGGAAGAGGACTCAGTCTAAGGCTCACTATTCAAGGCAATCTGCTAGTCCAGAATTCAGGATACAATCTTTTACTGAAAGAACAGACCCGCGTAGCCAGAGGGGATTACATGAGAGACATTACTACTATTATGAACGATGCAGATCAAGGAGTCGATCAAGCACCAGGTCAAGGACCCCTTGTGGAGGGACAGACAGATTGAAAAGTGAAAAGCCTGGTGGAAAGAGGAAGTACAAAACTCGACACTTGGAGAATGCAGCGAAGGAGAGCACTAGTCTGGAGAGAGAAAAGGACCCCAAGAAAACTTTCTCAAGGTTTCGTGACTGCTGCAAAAATGAAGACAGCCTTTCAGACAATCAAGTAAGTAGTGAAACAAAGCATAAGAAAAAGAAGAAAAGGATGAGAAGCCCAAGTGTGGAAATAGTCTACGAAGGCAAAGTGACAGACACAATGAAGCATGCTAAGAAAAAAAAGAAGAAGCATAAGAGGAAACATCGAAAACATCACATGAGTAACTCAACACATTCTTCTCCAGTGGTTATTACAATTGATAGTGATAGTAGCAAGGAGCCAGAAAGTACTGAATGCGATAGCAGTGTTACTTGGACTGGCACAACTCACTTGAATGAGAGGGAATGTGAGTCTCCAACTTCTTTCCTGGGGATTACAGGATGTGAAGATATTTACAGAGTGAGTAAGGAAACTAGAGGAGTAGTGAAAAAATGCAGTGTTCCTACCAGAGGAAGGGACTTAGATGATGACGTCAGAAATCCTGGAGGTGAGCTTGTGGAAGTAACAGAAAGAGGTGATCGAAGTCTTGACTTAGCTGATACAGCAGGCAGTAACACAGAAACTGTAGTTAGTCACAGTCAAGAAGCACAAGCAGCACCTTCTGGTCAACTGTCTTCCCCTAGGACTTCCTTACTAGGGCATCCAGAGAGACCACCACTGATACTAAGACTGCCAAAGAGACTTGTCAACAGACCTTGTTGGTTTGAGTCCCTTGAAAAAAACATGTAGCATATTTTATGCTGAACAGTCCTTAAAATTGTGAATTTGTTTCTAATTATGTTTTTCTCCTATAAGAACAAAGCACCAGGTGTTCTTCTGTGTGTGTGTGTGTGTGTGTGTTTAAAAGTGTCTGGGAAATGTTTAAACCCATTGAATGTTTATGCACTTTTATGTCAAGTAAGTATAGGAGTATAGGAGCTTGATGATCTGTTAAGGTCTCTTTGGAAGCTAGGATTTTGTAAAGCCATCCTGTATGTAATATACATCCGCAGAGTACTTCAAAGCTGTGTTTAAAAAAAAAAAAAAGTCATAAACCAAAAGACAGTGAATACACTTTATGGGGATTGCTCTTGTTACAGAGGAAGGTTGCTTAGTTCATAAAAAATGAATCAGGCTAAATTGTGTATCATTTTGATCTGTGTGGTTTAAGTTGATCTCTGTGGAAAAGCAGTAAGCTATTTCCACATACATACCGAACGGCACTTCCAGTAACATGAGTTATGTGAATATCTTAATAAAGCAATAAGAGTTTTTGTTTAAAAAAAAATGAATGTAAATCCATTTGTGCTGAGAGGGGTACTCCAGACTGGAAGATTATCAGCTTCCAACTCACTGAAAGCAGGAACACTTTTACACTTTTGATCACATTCTTCAGGATCTGAGGATCTGTCTAGTTTTGAATGTTCAACAGCTTCTCTGTCTACTTCTTCTAATGTCAGACTACTCCCTTGGGATTTTTTTTCTCCACGTGTCCTTCTCATGTTTCTATATCTGCCAACTCGCATCCTGTTACTGTGCAACACTGGCAGCTTCTACCAACCTCATTGCTTTCAGCCTGTCCCCAGCTTGCCCCCCTGGTCGTTGTGCTGTCTGTGTGTATAAGGCATGGGGCTGGGCACAGCAGGAGTTCTCTGTGCTGATCCCAGAAGCTGCCTTCTGTGCCTTCTGTAAAGCTGCCTTCCAGCTGTGTGGTGGATATGATCATGGCTGCCTCCAGATGTCCATACAGCCACTCTCACATCCCACCCTTGCCAGGATAGGGAGAAAATAGGATGTAAAATGGACACAAGGAGATCACTTGCAATTACTGTCAGACTCAGCTCAGGGAAGATTAGTTTAATGTACTTTCAGTAAAAATTAGAGTAGGATGGTGAGAAACAAAAATGCATATTCACTTTCTTCCCCTATTCACCCTTCCCAGGCATGGCTTCCTTCTTGATGCATCTGTTTCTTCCTGAGCAGCACAAGTGGTGGTGGGAGGGTGGCTGCAGTCGTTCTGTAGTGATTTTTGTCTCTTTTGTTGCTTCTTCTCACTTCCTCACTTTTCTCCCACATGGATCTTTTCCACAGGGCACAGTGCTTCAGGAACAGTCACAGAATCACAGGACCATAGAGGCTAGAAGGGAGCTCCAGAGATGTAGTCCAACCCCCTGCTAAAGCAGGTTCCCTACAGTAGGTTTCATAAGAAAGCATCCAGGCGGGCTTTGAATATCTCAAGAGAAAGAGACTCCACAACTCCTCTGGGCAGCCTGTTCCAGTGCTCTGTTGCCTTCCACATAAATAATGTTTTCCTCATTTGAGATGGAACTTAAAATGTTCCAGTTTGCACCCATTGCCCCTTGCTCTATCACTAGGCACCACTGAGAAGAGCCCTGGCCCATACTCTTGGCTCCATATACCCATTAATACCAAATACCCATTTGGTATTCATAAGCACTGATAAGATCTCCCCCTCATTTTTCTCCAAGCTGAACAGTCCCTGGTCTCTCAGCCTTTCCTCATAAGGGTGGTGCTGCAGGTCTTCAACCAACTTTATGACTTTCTGCTGGACTCTCTAGAAGTCCCCTGTCTTTACTGAACTGGGGAGACCAGAATTGGGTATGATACCCCATGTGTTGCCTCCCCAGGGCAGAGTGGATGGGGAGGATCGCGTCCCTCATTCTATTTTAATGCATCCCAGGACACCACTGGCTGACTTGACCTTAAAGGCACACTGCTGACTCATGGCCATCCTGTTGTTCACCAGACCACCAAAATCCCCAGAGCACCCTTCCAGCAGGATATCCCCTACCTTGCACTGATGCATGTGATTATTCCTCCCCTGGGTGTAGCAATCTACACTTGCCCTTATTGAACCTGATAAATTTCCACTTCCTCCCACTCTCCAGCCTGCCCAGGACTTGCTGAATGGCAGCACAGCCTTCCAGTGTGTCTGCTTCATATCATTAGAAAACTTGCTGAATGTACGTTCTATTCCTTCATCCAGGTCATTGATGAAGACACTGAACAATGCTGACTCCTAGGGAATGCTGCTAAATACTGGCCTTCAGTTAGATTCCGTGCTACTAATCACAACACACCAAGCTCTGCCAATTAGCCAGATCTCAATCCATCTTTCTGTCTACTCCTCTATCCAGTGCCTTCTCAGCTTACTTACAAGAATGTCATGGGAGACAATGTCAAAAGCCATGCTGAAGTTTGGCATGGGACAGATCCTTCAGCCCCCACTACTACCAGCTGCTTACTGTGTACATCCCATGCACTCTGGCTTGGCAGATGTGGATCCCCAATGCCAGATGCTAGTTGATTGTGCAAACATGGTGAGGATGGCACTGACAGCATGGAGAACTACAGCTTGGTATCTACATCCTGTAGAGAGTCATTTTATTATGCTACTGAAAATATGCTGCTGTTCTCCAACATCTGCAAAGCACAGAGATTTTATTACCCTTCTAGATTAATAAGGTGACACCACACCTTCAACTAAAAAGCTCCTTAGGCAGCAAGGTCTGCTGTTATGCATTTCAGCAAGGGGAACATTGCTCTGTTGCTTTCCTGGAGAGTATCTACTCACAGTTGACCATATATAACATGAGACTGAAAGTATCTGATCTCAAGGAACATCACTGCCTCAAGGTACACTATCAGTATATCCTGAGCTTTTTCTATGATTTTGCCCGTTTGATACATAAGCCTGTTGCAAAAAAGGAAAACAATAATAATAACAATAATAAAGGGCTGGAGCACCTTTCCTGCTGTGTGGTTTAACCCAGCAGGCAGTTAAGCACCACAGCTGTTATCCCAGTGGGACAAGGAAGAGAACTGGGGAAAAAAAAAACCAAACAACAAAATAGAACTCATAGGTAGAAATAAAAGTATTTTTACCAAGACACAAAAAGAAAACAAAAAATAATGGGAATGATAATTATACATCCTGAACAAGGACTGAGCATCGCTGACAGTAAAATGAAAATCTTGAGGAATGTCTGTATGTCAAACAGGCCTCTTCGCTAGGCTACTTAGAGCTGCAGTACATCTATCATCGTTTGCCAGGCTGAGGATGGGTCATAGATGTTTCCGATTCTTAAAAGAGAACACTCTTAGAAGCTCTTTGGGTAGATGTTTGATGTCTTGAAGTAACAGAGAGGCATTTTCTTGATGAATGAGCATCTCAGAGACAAGTCTGAAGCAAACAGTCCAGAAAATAATTGTGTGTGTGGAAGAGATCATTCAAAACAACAACAGTAGCAACACTTCAATTTTTCGCACTGTAAGTTATGTCATGTGATTAGTTTATGTTCAGTAATTCATATTCTAATTAGTTTATCTGATTATTTCAGAAACTCTTAGTGGCTTTTGCCTAGTGTAAAAACACTGAACAAATATCCACTCATTATTACTAGAATTCCTTGTTATATATGTGATTGTTATATATGTGATTGTTATATCTCTTCCCCTTCCTCTTTTCCTTTTCCCTTCTCATTTCCCTTCCCTTCTCCTTCCTTTTCCCTTCCTCTTCTCTTTCCCCTTCTCCTTCTCTTTCCCTTCCCCTTTCCACTTCCGTTTCCCTTCCCTTTTCCCTTTCCCAATCTGTAACAACTACACACCTAGAAGTAAAATGCAAGCCTTCCTGAAAATGACAGGATTTGGCAAAACAGAAAAGCACCACCTGAGGATCTGAAATTATATTAAGAGGCATCTTCTCTCATGGAAATAGCATGCAATAGCAAACATTATTCCAGTTGATAGAGCAGTGCCATGTTAAAGTAGTTCCTCTTAAATATGTCCTGGTAGAAATGTGCCATCCATGATAATCACATTAATATTATGATACTTCCTCTGAACACTCTGTAATTCTGTGCTTTATTTGCTTCAGGATGAGAAGGGTTGGAAGGAGCACTATTTACTTCTGTGCACCTGTGCTACATTCTGCTCAGACACAACCTCCAAATGGCTAAGAATTCTGGAGCAAATTGACTCAAGAAGGCATAAGGGGTGATAAACATTTTCATCTCATCTGGATGTCACATCCAATTGTGTCACTGGGGATACTTCAGTTAGCCACAACCTCAATGCAGATGTCAGGTTTTTCTGCTTCACCACATGCAGAAAATTCTGCTTCACCAATGCAGAAACAAGCCTGAGTGCTGGCAATACCAACAACATGAAACCTTCTGATAAAACGGAATCTTTCTTACGTATATGTTGCAATGGATTCAGAGGAATCTTACAAGCAATTTGTGCTCCGAAATCCACCAATAAGCACAGTTTTGTGCTTCCTTATGACTGCTGCTGTTTCAGTAGTATTGGGCAAATAGGTGCCACACAGAATGAGTGGTAAAGATGACAAATACTGAAGTGATTTGTTCTGTGTGAACAGCTTTCTTCCATGGTCTATGAAGATTCCATGAGGTTGTATCAATTTGTATTTCATTATGGATTTACATTACTCCTTGCCTGACTCTGCTGTTACTGTTTAACTGGACTCATGGAAAACAATCACAGTAGCGTACAAATTTTAAGGGAAATGCCCCAAAATGTCTTTTACTGGGTTGTAAATAATTATGTCATTTTTAAGATTATAGTGAAACTCTAATTGGCTGCTGAACAGTTCTGATGTCAAATTTGGAGTTGAAATCTGTAACTGAAAGGAAAAATATTAGTCTGGAGTTCTGTGCATTTCTCACTACAGTGCTGATCATTATACATACTGTATCTTCAATACATCATAACTAGAATAATATACAAAGCTCCTGATTCAAAACATAATATCTGATATTTTATCTAAAGTTAACATACTTGGTTCCCAATAGCCTCTGTCTAGACTCATCATTTCCTGATTTCATAAAACAAATGGGAGTTTCTACCAAGTACAAGAAAAAAAGCTCTAATTTTTTTTTTTTTCTTCATTTACCTTCAACTAGCTAACAGGAGCAAAAATCTGATCTCTGAAAGTCTATTATAATTAGATTTTGTAAGGATATTTATCCTTGGATCATTATTTGATAGCTGAGATATCTAGCCTTCATATTCTCTAGCCTCCATACCAGAGTGATGAGGGCATACAGACACGTTTCCTATTAAAACATTTGAGAGCCCTGTAAATACTTCTTGAACAAAGACTGTTAAAATATTCATTATGATGACTGTACAGTTTTCTTCAGTTTCCTGCAAAGGAGAAGTCTTGTGTTAGAACACGGAATCCTGAATAGGTAAAGCACAGTGTTACATACAGATCTGTTTATAAACTCAGATGTTGCGTGTAGCACATCTGCAGTGTTCACTTTGGCAACCACAGATTCTGTACTGCTTGCAAACCCCTGTTTGCACTAGTTTAAAATGATAGTGGTTTGTTTAATTATACATTGCTCAGCTTGAGAAACAAGTTCTGCTGTGACCATGAGTAACTGAAAAATCCCCCAGACTAAATTTTGATGCTGTCTGCAAAAGTCTAGAATGACTGAACTTTGTATCTCAGAAGTGTTTAAAATGCTAGATCACGTAGTTGTGGAAGATGATTTTCTTTGTTGCAACTCTTTGCAATCATGCATGACCGATTTTGGTGGAAGAAATATTACAAGTGTTTTCCTTCCCTCCAAGCCTTCTAGCTTCGTAAGCTGCCTCTTGGAGCTAATTATTTGAACTTGTTTGGCTTTGGGGCAGCTGTGTCCAATATGCTGCACTGTAACCACAACTGCTGCTGGTGTCCTAGTGGTCAATATGAGAAAACTTGCAAAAAAAACAAAAAATAATGTTACTTCTGTCTTGCGCCCAAGTATAGAGGGATGATGTCTTTGCCTCGCAGATGTTGAGTCTTACATTTTCACTCAATCTCAGAGAGAATTTTAGATTTGCAGAAGGCAAATAAATTATCCAATCTCAGTTTCATTCTTCTGTTTCTGACACAGTAAGAGGAGTTGGGCAATTTTCCAAATAAAAGTTGATATAGATGTATTTTTCTTTTTGCAGGAAGTGACAGTTTGTCAAAAACTGAAGCTGTATACAAGAAACACGTTCCTGGAGACTTTCCACATTGTATATGTACACAGCAAACAGAAAAGAACTGGCTTTAAGGGCCACTTGTGGATGCTGTGACAGAAAACAGATGAATCAAACACTAGCTCCTGTCTGTTCTTTTTTTTTTTTTTTCCTTGATCCTACTGTTAAACATACATATAAAAATTATTTTGATATATTAGATGGCAGATTTTTTTTCTAAGAGTGCATACCTCTTTCTTTTCTTCTTCCAGATTCAATACTGCCACATTACCTTCCTTTGGAGCAAAAACACACTGGACGTTTGCTTCTCTTAGCCAACTGTCCAGGCATGTGGAAACAGGCCCTATAGTCCATCAGGTGGCTTCATTTGTTCATGTGAGAGCAATCCTAGCTTAGGTACGTTCTTCCATTGTAACTGATTGCCTAGATGTCTTAAGTTATGTCATGGCTTGCCTGTGACTGTTGTTGTCCCTTCAGTACTACAGTGAAATAAAGAAATGAATCTGGGTAGGAGCTGGAGTTTCACACCAGGAGTATTGCTCTTCCAAATCTGAGAGAAACATCAGCTTCCTGGTAGGACTTCAAGGTGTAAAAATAACTAAAATATGTAGTTGTATTTTAGGTTTTTATAGTATGCTTTGGTTTTATTTTTTCCTTTGCTTGACTTTTAAACTGTTCTTTTTTTTTTCTTTTTTCTTTTTCCAATTGAATACATGTGTGAATATTAAAAAATGTTAGACAAAGGCCATTTCTGGTTAGCAGTGAGAGAGCCCTCGCTCTAAATGAGCTGCACTTACACTGCGTAACTGTGACTGCCCACCGCAACTGCAGTCATTCCAATATGTCATCCAAGTACCACATACTGCCAGTTAGAGCAGCACACAGGGAAAGATGCCTGGAATGGGGTTTCGGACATCTTGGTGAAGATCAGTGTTACAGCCAGAGTGGTGAGGGCTGTTTCTCATATAAAACAACTGTATGAAATAACTTATTTGTCAGCAGATCCTTCCAGTATCTCTAGTAATGCTAATTCCAAGCTTTTCTCCTTGCTGTTATTTGCTGCATAGACATTACTCTGAAGATTGTGTTTATGGTACTGAAATTCTCATGGCAGCGTGTTACTCCCATGTATCTCATGGATCAGGACAGATAAGCTGCATCAAACACTGCTTGACACCCATCAATTCCTACATGTTTTTCTTTCAGGACTTCATAGTCTGCTTTACCTCATGGTTCTTTAACTGTTGTGGTTTTGATGAGGTTTTTTTTTTCTGATTCAGCCCTGGTGTTTTGGTTTTTTTTTTCAGCTGTAGGAGCAGGAGAGAGAGAATAGCATGTTTTTGCATTTCCTGATCACACTCCAGACTGGGTTGTCTTTTGCCATCAAAACATTCAGATACCCCATCTCAGGTTCCAGAAGGAAGAATGTATCTGCATTTATAGGCAACCTGATAAGTTAGGAAAAGTTGTATGACAAAAAGGCAATAAATGTGTTCTGTATGCAAAAGCTTAAGGAATATAAACCAGCAAATTGATAACAGAATTCCTGTTCCTAACAGAAAACTGTCCCTTTCAGACTGATCCTGGTGAGGCAGCAAGGCAAGTCATTGTTTGTTGAGAAAAAGCAACAAGCTTCTGATATGAAGGAAAATCACTTGAGAACACAGCCTGTGAGGCTGCTGTGCATATCAGTACATTTGGAACATCATGAAGCACAGCAGTGCATCACATAATACAAATCAAAATGTTTCTAGGCTGTATCTTGGGTACAAAAGCGCTTGAATCAGGTGAGGGGTCAGCCGATCCATTAGACTAGAAACGCTGACTTCAAAACAAACAGGAGAAAATAGTCTGTCCCTAATTGGTGTGATGTGGGAAATGTGTGATCACGCACATTTTGAAAAACAGAGAAAATGGAAGGCTATTATTTATTTTACCGCAATGTATTTTTGCAGTTCTACCACCTTTTAAAGATGTCATGTGCTGACCTGAAACATGTCACATTTTGGGATGATGACCTGACATCTTGTCAGGTGTTCTGTTAGCACTTTTCCATTTTTTAGCACACAGTGAAGGTTTTGGAAAGAAGAAATCCACAAGAAAGTGCAGTCTGTGAAAAATAGAAATATTTTGTAGAAACGTGCAGTTTTTACAAAAAACACAGGAAACTAGATTTTAACGATTTCATTTTCTCCTTATATAAAAAGATTCAATAAATATCAAAACAAATGGTTTATTTTGATTCAGTTTGTATAATATGTAAATAGATTGCATGTATGTACATATATTTAGTAATGTATACTATTATGTGGTTAATATTCCACATTTAAAGTTTTGTAAGAGAATATTCTCTTTGGAGAACAAAATGGTGCTGGGAAGTGCTTAGAAGCTTCCAAAATGAGTGTTATTGTTTTGTAATTTCATGGTAGATGAGTGAATCTTACGACTTCTGGCTTCCATATAAGGCAGTATTTTTCAGCTAACTGCTAGAAATCTCTTCAGAGATTGTATTTAATAGTTTTCATCACTTTTTTTCTTTTGGTGTGTGTGTGTGAAAAAAGCAAATGAATGCACAGTGTTTCCCAGGAGATGGCAGTGTTGAGTTGGGAAGTTTGCAGGGAAAGCACTGCGGAGACACAAAAATCTCTGAAAATAGAAGATAGAATTTTGGTAAAGCAGCAAGCGTGTGGATGTCATGGTGTAACAGAGGACGCTCCAGCTGTACTTCACCCTTTTGCACGCCAGGGTGCATGTATTTCATTTTAACTAAGATCATAGACTGTTGTCCTTTTATAAAGGAAGACGTAATTGGCTACAGGATCTGATTACAGATCCTGAGATAATCAGGAATTATAATAAAAATATCCTGAGATAATTTTTAATTTATGTGTGTTTGTGTACAGATTTCTCAGCCAAATACATATTATTATATCCATACAGTTGCAGTGCTTCTCAGTCAGTTCCTATGAAATGCTGACATCTGAATCTGTTGTTGACTGACTGTTAAGATCTGCAAACTGTTTGCCTAAGAAAAATACTGCAAGCAAAAAAGACATCTCAAATAATAACTAAAAAAGAGAGAGGCAAAGTCGGTACAAATACAGTGTCAAATGTGTATTAGGACATTAAAATTTTATTATGAATATAAATTATTTTTCATTTTGCCTAGTCTTGCTCTGAATTTCGCTCTAATCAACACTGAAAACAACAGAAACAGAGTGAGAACAGTTGCAAGGAATTGCCCTATAAGAGTTGTTGCCAACTTGACAGAAACCACTGTTTGATAGAATACAGTGTTCTCCTCTATTCCTAACTGTGAAACATAACCACTTCCCCGTTATCATTAACAGAAATCTTGCAATTCTGCTCATCTTTAATTTAATCTATTACTGGCAAGAAAAAGCACATGGGACTAGGGAAAAAAAGTATGGGAGTAGGGAAGCAGAAACGTGGAACCTTAAGCAAGAAAGAGCTGATTTTGTCCATCTTTAATCTGAAGCAGTGGCAACTTGAACCGTGCATGTCTAGGTAAACATGTGCATGCACGTACAAAAACAGTGTTTTTCATTTTTTCCATCACTATTCCCTAGCACTGCATACTTGTGTGTTCATACATGTGAATATTACTTTACAGTGACAACACAAAACAGCTGTTTCCTGAAGATGTCGGTAGAGAGTGGGTCTCAAGTGGTGAAAAGCTGCATTCTGCAGACACAAAGAACAGTGCCAGCTTATGTGGACTGAGGAGCTGGTCAGGTACCTATGAAGGCTGACAGATTTACTAAAGGTAAAAAAATTGCCTTTTTTCTAGTCGTTGTACCTAGGACTGGATGCAGTACTTCTGGAATTCGTAGAATCATGGTTAAAAGGGTAGAACCATAGAACCTGGGTTAAAAGGGACCACAATGATCATCTAGTTTCAACCCCCCTGCTGTGTGCAAGGTCGACAACCAGCAGACCAGGCTGCCCAGAGCCACATCCAGCCTTGAATGCCTCCAGGGATGGGGCATCCACAACCTCCTTGGGCAACCAGTGTGTCACCATCTTCTGAGTGAAAAACTTCCTTCTAATATCTAACCTAAACCTCCCCTGTCTCAGTTTAAAACCATTTCCCCTTGTCCTGTGACTATCCACCCTGATAAACAGTCATTCCCCTTCCTGTTTGTATGCTCCCTTCAAGTGGGAGGCCACAATGAGGTCTCCCCACAGGTTTCTCTTTTCCAAGCTAAGCAAACCCTTCCCTCAAGTTTTTCTCACAGGAGAGGTGCTTCAGCCCTCTGAAATCAGTGCATCTGAAGAAGTTCCCTGCATTATTTGCTGAAATGACATTTATTATTTTGCTGTTCATTTTGTCTTCTTTTCCCTGTTCACTGATGACCACATCCTCATTTATCGTCTTTCTTGAGCACAGTAACTGCTTTTTCCATCAGGACATTTTATGGCCTTCCTGTGCTCTTTGAAAATTCATAAGAGTTACTTTGGCAAGTACAAGTAAGGTACAAGTTGTGTCCCTGCTGTTTCTTGGTATACTGTAGTGTTTACCTTCTACTGAACAACAGTGACTGTTGGATGCTTTTATGTTTTCAAAAATAGTTCCTTAAAACACGGAAAGTCTGAAAAGATTTTGTTTGCTGATGTGAAAGCTTGTGTTACAGATATTAGATGTGTTTTTTGACTCATTGCAATGTCAAGTTGACTTTGCTCTTTGGGTGACTCAAAAAATTGATCTCCATAAACACACAGCTTTTTGCTTCATTGGAGTAAGCTGTTCAGACCTTTGGTTATTATTAGGGTTGGCTTTTTTTTTTTTTTTTTCTAAGCTCACCAACATGACTTGTAAGCACGTGTACATATTCTTTTCTTATCTCAATATTTTGGGCTGATTTTGGAGCTTCAGATGTTGTTAAAGGCAGACAAAGCAAGAAATCACAGTACAATTTAGCTATGCAATGGGATTGAAGCAAAGGAAGCAGTCCATACGTTGTAGTTTAACCCAGAAGGCAGCTAATCACTACACAGTCAGTTGCTCACTCCCCTTATTCCAGTGGGATGGTGAAAAGCATCGGGAAAAGTTAAAAATAAATACATTTTGAAAGAGTAGAATAATAGAATCGTGTAATCATTAAGGTTGGAAAAGACCTCTAAGATCATCAAGTCCAACTGTCAACCCATCACCACTGTGCCCGTTAAACTGTGTCCCTCAATGCCACATCTACCATTTTCTTGAACACCTCCAGGGCCAGTGACTCCACTATGTCCCTAGGCAGCCTGTGCCAATATCTCACCACTATTTCTGAGAATAAATTTTAATACTCAACCTGAACCTCCTCTGGCACAACTTGAGGCTCTCTCTTGACCTACTGCTTTTACCTGGCAGCAGAGGCTGACCCCACCTTGCCATAACCTCCTTTCCGAAAGTTTTAGGGAGTGAAAAGGGCTCCCCTGAACCTCCTCTCCTCCAGAATGAACAATCTCAGTACCCACAGCTACTCCCTGTATAAATCCCTGATTTATGCTCCAGATCCTTCACAGCTTCTTTGCCCAAAATAGCAGGATATTTCATGTGAAGAAGGGTTGGTATTAGAAGATGCATTAGGCTGTCTTTCTGTGGTGGAGGTTTCCTTTCCATTGCCGTGAGAAGAGTTGCAGCCAATTCACACTGTCTTTCCACGGGCAAACAGGTGTGTCGCATCTTAACATAAATAAAGGTAAAATTGGTAACAAACAACACCAGAGAAAGATCTTGATGTTGAACAAGCAATGTCTCCACAAGCAGCTGGATGCTTAGGCAGGTTTTGATTCACTTATTCAGATGAATCAGCAGCTCTGCAACCGTTTTACAAACTCCTTCCTGGATGCTGCACATCTTGAGGGGAACAGGTGATAAGAATTTAGAAATAATGCTCTAGAACTGTGTGTTGAGATAAAAACAGTATACTAGGACAGAAAAGGAAGAGAGAAATAATAGTAATGGTAACTCGATATGTATATATATTTACAGCAATACAACTGCATACACAATGCAGTGCTCAACACCTGCTGACTGATGCCCATCTAGTCCCTGAACAGCACCTGCCCTCTGGCTAATTCCCTCCAATGTTATAATCCTGCCTGATGTCGTACAGTATGGGACATCCTTTTGACCTGTTTGGGTTAGCTGGCTTGGTTCTTTGTCCCTTCAGCTCCTTGTACACCCCAGTCCCCACTCTAGCAGGATGGTATGAGAAGCTGAAACATCCTTGGCTCTGTGCAGAACTTCTCAGCAACAACTAAAATGTTGTTTTTGTCCTAAAGCCAAAATAAAGCATCATACAAACTACCATTAAGAAAATCAGGTCTGTCCCACCTGAAGCCAGGACACCATAGTAAGTACACATTAGTTTATCAGAAGCAAAAATCATTTTCTCTGATGATGCTATGGCTTCAGAAATGAATGTTTGCAAGACTAATATAATAATGATGAATAACAACTAATAATGAATTCTAATTCTAAACAACTTACTAGCAAAACTTCAAAGTAAAAATGAAAGAATATAACAATAGTTCTGATTATAGCTCTTTTGATTCTTCTAGTTGTGGAAATAAAGCACATCTCCAGTGTGATACTTTAGATGCTATTAGCACCGTCTCATAAGCGGATGGTGGCTTTTAGTTAAGCAAGATCATATTCTTCTTTTGAATTGTTGATGAAGAGTCTGAATTACAAGCCAAAAGGAATAATGTTGAAATAGATGATGTAGCTAGCGGTGTTACATTTCATATTTGTACAAACATGAACAAGAACAGAAATTGTTCTGCTTCTCACATCAGGTAGTAATGCTGCTTTGTGTGTATTACACTGCAGACACCAGAAAAAGCAATATGCAAAAGGTTCAATAATTTGTGTTCACTTGATTTTTGGGAAGCTGAAGGCTGACTTCAGGATGTGACTCAGACTCTTAATGGAAGGAGAGTGAAATTGTTTCAAAGCACCATTCTACTCTGAGAAATAAATAGGATGTATTGTCTCAAGACCATTATATTTACCATCTCTTCATTGTATCTTGATTTGGACCATTTACTAGTGACAATTAAAGCATTTTAATATAACTGGCTCTGAGAAGCTCTTTGAACTTGAAAGTAAAGGTTTGCCCTTTATGTTTCTCCAGAATTAAGGATTCTAAGATCATAATTTTCCAGCTGTTTTGTTGAGAGCAAGGCCTAACTCATTCTCCTGTCTGTGTTTGTGAACGATTGAGAAAAGAGTACAAGTGTTCTGTTCACATAACCCTGCAAAGAACCCTCTGAGTATAAGCAGAAAGTAGAATGGCCAGTACACTAATAAGCACTTTTAATATTGGGATTTATAAAGTACAGTGAATCAAAAAGACAAAAGGAAAAGAAGGAAATTGGTATATTGGCGAATTCACTGATCTTATTCGACTTGGTCTATAATGATAACCATTTCTCTCTCTCAAACTATCAGAATTTCAGCCTTTGAGTGACTCCGAAATTTCTCCAAGCTCTGGTTTTTCTCTAATCTGAGATGTTTTGAAAAGTAGAAATAAAAAGATATTGGAAGAGAAGTGATTTCAGCGCTCTTGATTTTTCAAATCGTAAAAATGAAGTACATCTCACCTCCAGTGTGATGCTTCAGATGCTGCTTGCAGTTCTTCACGTGCACACCTTTGATTATTGCCTGCAAGTTGTAGAGATCCACCAGGATTTGTAAAAACAAGGTTCTGTACAACTGCAGAGCAAAAAGATAATCCTGCTTCTGGAAGTTATTACTCTCTCTGAGTAATGCTGCATGTAGCAAGATTTTAAAAACCGAAAAAACAGCAAAAACACACATATAGCTAAAATTCATGGAATATTTTGCCGTTTCTCTCTAGTTATTTTATGAGAAGTATTTCCATTTTTCAAACAGTTCTACCATCAAACTAGGACACTCTGAAACAGCCAAGGAATAAATAAATAAACAAATAAATATTTGCATATAAATGCAACAAACCCATGTTTTTATGTCTGCCAAGATTTGCCTGGTTTCACATCAAAATGATGTGAAACTACAAGTTTCTCACTGCACCACTCTTCAGAAACAGCCTCTCAGAGGAATACATTAGAAAAAGGGGAATAAAAGCTTATGAAAGTATATATTCTCTACCAAGGTTTTCTAAAGTTTTGTTTTAAGAGATTTTCTGTATTGTTTTTGTCTCTTCCGAGTATTGCAGTGTAAAACCTCTCAGCCAAGGCCCTTATCTGTTAAAGCTTAATCTCTTGAATTGGGTACCTGGTCAAGAAATCCTCTTGAATTTTAATCACAGTGGTAGTTAACACAGTGGTCCTGGTTCTCTCTTTGACTTTCAACAAGTAACAGTATTGCAGTATTACCTAAATACATTACTGTCATTTTTTTGCCTTCTTGGCAGTGCAATTTTGTACTGCCCTCATTCATCATGGTAGTTAAGCTCCTCACAAAGCCCTCTGAGCCTTCAAAGTGCTCCACAGACCTTAATTAATGCTTATTAAATGTTAAAACACCAACAACAGGGCAAGCAAAGAAGCAGCATAGTCTCTCTGAAGGAGCAGGGGAAAGGTGGCCTGATTCTGATGAGAGTTGACTACATCTAGTTCTCACTGACTTCAAGCATATTTACATAGCTGATACTTTTGCATTGGCTTTACTTCCCAAATGCCTGTCGTAAAATTCTGACTAAAATAAACTACATCATGACAGTGGTGTGGTTCCCATCACCTTCTTTACTGGTGCACCAGGCTCAGTTGATCTCCCCCATTTACATCCTGACCATAAAACTGAACACCTGCTTGGACTGTGCTGCACTGATCACAGTAATTATGGGGCTGTCTGGGATAAAACATCCCATCTAAAGAATACGTGTCTCAGTGAGCAGAGTGACTGACATTTGAACCTGAATTCCAGACTATAAGAAATGCTTTCCTTCTAGGCCTTTTTCCTTACCCAGTCTCCTTTGTTACCATGACCTTACCACTGGGCAAATTACTTGCTTTACCTGTTCTAATTATTCTGATTGTACAGTCAGGGTATTCATGCTTATCAACGTACTTAAAAGTCCCTGGGTAAATTCACTATCTAACAGAGCCAATTTTCATTAGTGTTTATCAGCAATGACAAAACTTTGCAGTCAAAAAGATTTCTCCAGGTACAAGATATACCACACTGTGAGACTCCCTGCAATCACAAGCAAAATTACATTGACCTAATGGTCCTTGACACACAATTGTTTTCATGCCAGCAGTACAATACAGCCAGACCTAAAAGACCAAACATGCCCCAGGTTAACTTCCAAGCTTCAGACCAGTAATGACATACACATCCAAACAGACGTACCTCTGCTCAATATGTACACATTTGCCCTGGTGACATAAATGACACATGGAGACTGAAGTCCATATATACATTGACAGTTAATGACAATCTCCACACAATTTCTCCAGAGATCTTAAAACTGAAGGGCAAACGTTGGGAAATAAAAAAAACATTTGGCGTGCAAATAAACAAACCCTAGAGCATCCAATTTCCTCTTACTGCAGTGGGAATGCAGAGACCTAAATTACACTGTTTTTCCTTCAGCCTTTCCTTCAGTGACAGGCATTTCATACTGATCTCTGAAGAATAGGAAGAGTAAGTGTTTTCTACAGTTTGAAATACCTTTCTGTACTTCCCATGCTTCAGAGTGTAACCTACAGCAAGGTTATACCAGCACTGTTCTGTTGTCAGTGACAGACAGCCAGGCACAGTCTGCTTCGCAGAAGGCCTGGTTGAATTTGGTAGCATGTAGCACACCCTGAAATGCCTGAGTTGGACTTCTCTTTCTTTGGATGTAAGAAGATGTGCAGTTACAAAATGCAGCAATCCTGGTGGAGCTCTCACTATAAAACAAAGTCCTTGTGCTACCAGCTGCTTTAAAACTTTTTCTTCTCTGTCTTTGAAATTCAGTTGATTTGTGAGCACAGGGTTGCTTTCATGAGGTGTTGATAGGCTCCTGTGAGGACTCTGATCTGCATAAGAAGGTGCTTGGGATTTTTTGATCAGTCGCTTTGTTTTCTGGTCTGAATCCTGAATTTATCAGCTTTATATGTTGTTTGGTTTTGGGTTCTGATTTACTGTTTCTCTCCTTTTATATTCAAATACCCTGTGCTATTTAGCAGAAGCTGTTGAATTCTCTGCCTCTTTCGGGTTGATTAGGTGGAGAGGGAGGGGGTGCTCTTTATTGTCAGAGACTTTGTGATTTCAGTATTGAATGTACTGAATTTTACCTGCACTGTAGAGAGCCTTGCTTTTCTTTGAGGTAAGTGCATAGACGAGTGGGTGCTGAAAGACTCCACTCATGGAGTAGCTATGGTTACCACCAAAGTGCTCTGGCTACTTGGTAGACCCAGCTCATCCTGTGTTTAAAAATGACGTGGCATGGTTATTCTACACCCTATGGTTATAATCTGCGGGTGACTGACAGGGGTTGCATCAAAGTGTAGCACTGGCACTCAAAAAATATACACAAAAATATATGTACATATGTTCAAATGGTACATTGCCTGTACTTTCCATACTGCTGGTCTATCTGATATGGCCTGACACACCTGAATCAGGATACCACTTACTGGCTGCTCTTCTCTCCTGTTCCTCTGGGACGAAAGTACTCCACAAGGCTCTGCTTATGATCTGTAGTACAAACCTGAAGCAGGCTTCAGGTGGTTTGAAAGTCTCCAGGGTTTGCAGATCCTTCGGAATATGTGAGAGCAGCTCAAGAGGAGTGCTCTAGTTCAAGGAAAAGCTGCTTGAGAATGGCTGCTGAAGGCAGGTGGGCAGTGAGGGAGAAAATATATTTGATTTTATTGGCGAAATTCATTTATTCTGCATGGACACATTTCGCTTAGTACAGATTTCTCTTGACTAGGAGGAAAAAGCAATTATAAAAACTATCAGTATCAAAACCTATTTTACTATATTGCAATGCTTATATCAAATTCAGCTAGGGCATCTTTCAATGACAGTTTGCATTAACAGTATACTATCAGAGTATTAACTAGAGTAACTTATTCTTACCTTACAAAAAATTGCTTACCTGCAAATTGCTATAACTGAAGCAGTTCTTCATCAGACCTCCAAACATGTTTCAGGATATTAATCTTCTACTGCAAGGAGTGAAGAATTCAAATGAACCAGAACTTTGAATTTGTTATACACTCTGGTAAACATGATAAGGAAATGATAAAGAATGGAGACTTAGCTCTTACGTGGAAAACCTTCTCACACTTTCTCCCTCTAAGAAAAGAAGAGGAAATATACATAGTTCACTTTGAAAGTAAAGCCACCTATTTACCACCATGGAAGCTGCAATAAAGAGTATAATGACACTATTTAATAGAGCAAATTCTCAGCTATAGGACACTATTGTTCAATATAGTCACCACCATGAGCTATGCATATTCACCAGTGACGAACAAGAATCTGCATAGCAGAGTGGCACAGTGCAAGTACACTGGACCCATAACCCAGAGGTCGATGGATTGAAACTGTCCTCTGCTTGGCTCACATTTGATGCTTGGGCTAGAAGATCTTAGTGTCTTTTCCAACCTTAATGATTCTGTGCTGCCTGAACAACAATCTCTATGGCTGTCCAGGATGTGGCTTGTCTTGAACGCCACTGTTGCCACTGCTGAAACCCACTAGCCACTGCCTCACTATGCTCAGTGGTTCATCTCCATAAATGCTCAGCAAGTGTTAACAAATGTCAGTGTGTGCAGTTTTTTCTACACGGAGGAATTCAGATCTACAACTTTGCTTAATATGCATATTCATGTCAGATGCAATTGTGTCAGACTGCCCCTCTGCTGCCATCTGTCACATGGTAACAACTTAGAATGGAATGTTCACAGAATCACAGAATTGCGGGTTTTTGAAGGGACCTCAGACGGTTGAGTCCAGTCTCCCCTCAGGTACTCTACAATAGATCACATAGGTAGGCGTCCAGATGGATCTTGAATTCTCCAGAGGGGAAGGCTTCATAACCTCCCCTCCAGTGAGGAAGGCTTCATAACCTATTCCTGTGCTCCATCACCCTTACATATAGAATTTCTTATACACGTTTATATCTTATATACATTTATATGGAACTTCCTATGTTCAAATTTTGGGCCACTACTCCTTGTCCTATCACTACACACGTGTGTACACAACTGAGAAGAGCCTGATCTCATCCATTTGCCCCTCACCTCCTTTTAGATAAACTTAAATTAGTTTCCCCCTCAGTTGTTTGGGTTTTTTTGCTGGCTGAACAGATCCAGTTTTCTCAAGCTTTCCTCATGTACAGATGTTCCAGGCCCTTTATCACTGTGGCTCTCTACTGGATTTCTAGGAGATCCCTGTCTTTTTTGAACTGGGGAGCCCAGAACTGGACACAGTACTCCAGATGTTGTCCCAGCAGGGCAAAATAGAGGTGGAGGGTCACTTTCCTTAACCTGCTGGTCACAGTCCCCAAAATACTATTGGTGTTCTTGGCCACAGGAACACCTGACTGGCTTGTGCTCTTGTTGAATGGCAACACAGTCTTCCAGTGCGCCAGCCATTCCTCCCAGCTTTATATAATCAAAAAAACTTCCTGAGGGTGGAGTCTATCCCTTCATCCAGGTCACTGATGAATATGCTGAACAAAACTAGACCCAGCAGTGTCCCTATGGAACACTGCTAGTTACAGGCCTCCAACCAGACTGCCATGGATGACAGCCCTCTGAGTTCTGTGAGTCAGTCAGTTTTCACTCACCTTGCCATCGACTCATCTGCCCCATACTTTGTAAGTTTTGTAACATATGGATGTTGTGGCAGATGGTGTCAAATGCCTTGCTGAAGTTAAAATACACAACATTCACTGCTCTCTCCCCATCTTCCCAGCCAGTGATGACATCATAGTAGGCTATCAGGTTGGTTAAGCATGACTTCCCCTTGGTGAATCCATCTTGACTACTCCTGATAACCTTCTTCCAATTGCTTGGTGATGGCATCCAGAACAAGTTGCTGGATAGAGTTGAGGCTGACTGGCCTGTAGTTTCCTGAATATTCTTTCTTGCCCTTTTTGATGACTGGAGTAACATTGGCTATCCTCCAGTCTTCAGGCATATCTCTCATTTGCCAAGACCTTTCAAAGATGATAGATAGCAGTTCAGCAGACACCTCTGGCAGTTCTCAGCATGCATAGTGCTTCCTTTTAGGTCCATGGATTTGTGTGCATTGATTTTGGCAAGATGATCTCTGACTGGATCCTCCTTGACCAATGGGAGGCCTTCCTTTACACGGAGTCTCTCTCACACCTCCAGGGTGTGGGATTCCTGAGGGTTAGCCTTAGTATTAAAAGCCATAGCAAAAAAAGGCATTCAGATTCTCTGCCTTCTCAACATCCCCTGGTACCAAGGAACTCACCTCATTTAGGAGGGGCCCCACATTTTCCCTAATTTTCCTTTTGCTGTTAATATACTTTAAAAACATTTCTTGTTATCCTTACCCTCCTTTGCAAGGTTTAGTTCCAAGATGGAACTAAACGTCCTTAGTCTTCCTTGTTGAATTCCTTCAGGCCCTGAAAACATTCCTATATTCTTTCCAGGTGGACAGTTCCTTTTCCTGCATTTCATGGACCTTCTTCTTTTCTTTTAGTTTATCCACGAGTTCCTTGCTCATCCACACAAGCCTCTTGTCACTTTTCCCTGACTTCTTACTCTTAGGAATGTATAAATCTTGGGCTCAGAAAAAGTAGAATTTAAGGGACAATTGCCTCTCATGGGCTTCCTTATTTTCTAACGCTCCAGCCCATGGAATACCTCCAGGTAAGTCTTTGAAGAGGTCACTGTTGGCTCTCCTGAAGTTCAGGCTAGCAATTCTATATATTGCTTTTCTTCTTCTACGTAAGATATTGAATGCCACCATCTCATGATCTCTTCATCCCAGGCTGCTCCCAGCCATTACATGCCCAACTAGCCCATCCTTGTTAATAAGAACAAGGCCAGATAGCACACCCCTCCTCATCAGCTCCTCTGGCACCTGTATGAAATAGTTATCATCAATGCATTGTAGACACCACATGGCGAAGTTCAACCCTTGGTAGGAACATCCAACCTCATACCACCAACCTCCACATCTGACGTTGAGGGCCAACGTCATAATGTAGGAGACATTACTTTTGGAGTAGTCCTCACATATTATTTTGCTTTCCTCACTGACATAAATCTGTATTTATGCAAGAAAATAGTAATGGTGTCCAGGAAATGTCATTTGCAATGAATGCCCTGCTTGAAATAAATTATTGGAGAGGAAGCTAGAGAAGGAATCTTTTCTCTTACAGTGTTGAATTAGAAGTTGTGTTTGCTTTCAAGTTGTTTTCAACCTAAGTTTTCTATTTCCAATTCCTTTAAATAATGGAAATATATAAAGCAACACACCCCACCTAGAGTCTTTATCAGTCTGTACACTGTTCTATTTGAGTGTTGTTTTTAAAACCAACAGCTTTGAATCATTGTATTAATTCAGCAATCTCCTAACTTCCAAAATACTACATGTGGGAGTTTCCCTCTTCATATATGCTTACAGCAGTGAGCAGTGAGTGAACAAGTCTCCTGTTAAACAGCTAATGCCTTAATGGATCCTTGTTTTTTGTTTTTTTTTGTTTTGTTTTTTTTTTTTTTTTCCCAGCTTTTTAAAATTAAGGCCAATTCCACAAAATAGTAAAAAGCAATGTTTGTATTAAATAGTTGCATTTATTGATTCATATTAAAACTTTAGACTTACATTTCCTTTCACTCTGGGAAACAAATGAATTGGAGGGGCCTCATTAGAATCGCAGAAAACAGAATATCTCGAGCTGGAAGGGACCCATAAGGACCACGGGGTCCAACCCCCAGCTCCACACAGCACCACACAAACCAAACCCTGTGTGTAAGAGCGGTGCCCAAATGCTCTCTGAGCTCCAGCAGCTCGGGGCCGTGCCTGCAGCCCTGGGGAGCTGTGCCATGCCCCCCCCTCTGGGGCACAGCCTTTCCCTGACTCCCTGACCATCCCCTGGCACTGCTCCTATGAAAGCTGCAGCTGCCATGAGGCCTCCTCTCAGCTCCTCTGCTCTGGACTGAGAAAACCCAGGGGCTGCAGCCTCTCCTTGCACCTCTTGTCCTCCAGACCCTTCATAGCCCACCTTTGAACTTGGTTTTATGCCTTTCAAGCTGTCTCTACTGAAAAAGAGTGTAAGTGTTGGAATGCACAAATAAACACGGAAGACCAACTTAGAATTACCGATTCTTTTTCCTGATTGTGATCAACAATAGCTGCTTGTTCACATTTCCTTGAGGCACAAAGCTACTTATTAACCCACATCACTAAGCAAACCTGGGAGTGACACCTTGTGTTAGTGATTTTTCATGCAGAGCCTGTCATTCCAAAGCAAGAAGCAACTTTGTGTCCTTGGAGTTGGACCTAGAGTAAGTGTCATTGCAGTTTCAGAAACAGTGATCAAAAGTAGCTGTCGCTATCAACAGGACTCAGTTCCAGCCCTTTATACTAATCTAAAGTAAGTAAAGAACATCATGTTCAAAGAAATGATTTTTGTATAAGACTTGACTTTTAAGTCTTACAAATTTATGTGCAAAAAACATTCTTTTGATCTGAGTTCAGTGACTTTCCCATGTGTCTAAAAAGAGTTAGCAGAATAGGTAGTAAATTAGATGGAAGTATAATGTAAAGACAGCAATAGCGGTTTTGCCACCTCGATAAAAAACAAGTTAAGAAATTATTGATAATGCTCTTGAAGAATGTGACAGATTATTATGGCAAAGAGAAGTAGGGAGAGAAGCTCGTACTCAGGGCTTTGTTTGCCCTTAGTGATGAACTCTTGTGACTGACAACAGTTTGGGCAATTGCTCCTTTGGTTCACGTGACAGAGGCACTTACAGATACCAGTGGTAAAAGCAATTGCTTTTATAGATCATTGCTTGTTAGCTTTTCCAAGTTAATGCCCTTCTCTGTTGTGTGATGATAAGTCTACACTGGGGTTAAAGAGGTGGTATGAAAGTTTTTGCTATGTACCCTGTGGTGATGAAGAAGCAAGACTCTGTGTTCTAGAACAAATAAAGCATGACAGGAAGCATGCACAGAACAGTTAGAACATTTAAAATGAGTTACAGGTTAAATTTTTGTACTATAAAATCATTATTCAATAGCAGTTGCACTGTTGTAATTACTAGTGAATGAATCTGTACATCTACAGGTCTCAGGAACAGATCTGGGCACTGGTTTAAACATGGTGGGTTTTGTAATGTGATGAGTAAGAAAGAATGTCAGGGTCTTTGAGCTCAGTTTTTGGTCAGAAGACATTTCTGTAGTGTTTTGTTAGCAAATCATGGCTGAATATGCTTACAGGATAGAGAATCAAGAAACAAAAGGCTAGGTTTCTCTTTATTTCTTTGTCTTCTGTAGATGTGGTTCTGCACCCTACAGAGCTACTTCATTTCCATCCTGCCTTGCTATATTAACCTAAATAAGCTTATGCTACTTTAAACCATATAACTCCTCTTGGATTTTCACTGGTTTATTGACTTAGCTCCAGGATTTCGAATTAGCAGGGGGTATACAAATCACAAGAAGTGTTTACTCAAGAACTAATTTCGAGATCACGTGGGTACAGATGCACATGTAAAAAATAAAACTTCTGGAAAATATTTAGAAAAGAATGACACATGAAATTTCACACTGAATGAGATCAGTAGTGGATGGAAGTGTTTATTAGGCGTACTGTGCAGTCTGTTCTCTAGATAAAGCAAACACAGAAAAACTGTCATGCCCAGTCATTCAGCAGGGAGAAGAGTAGCATCTTCCAAATGGGCTACTTTTCATTCAACTGCTTTCCATTTCGCAGATGACAGCTCCAGCTCTCTGCTTGCTCTGCAGTGGTTCCCATCCAAATACAATACTTTGTGAGCTCCTTTGTTGCTGCAACTCCCCTTCCTACATAGTACACTAAAGCTTTGTCTCAAAGAATATTAGGGCAGCTGTCAGAAGAGGTGAGATTTGTTTACAAAGAAAACAAGAAGAAGTAAATGGATGAGGGAGAGGCAAAAGGAAGCGTCATGTCTAAGCATTGATGTAAAATGGAACAAAACTCATAGGAAGCATTTCAAGGAAAAAAATCACAGGCATCTGTAATGTAACAGAAGCCACATCAAAGAAAGACTACTAATGACCAGGTCATGAAATCATGAAAAAAGTCTTTTTGTTCTTATTCTAGAATAAGAACTGAACTGGTTCTCAAACCATTTCCCTATCCTATTCAGTAACACAAAATGTTAAAACATTTATCTCCAACTTTCACAGTGTGGAGGCTGGCATTAAGAATACTACATACACTCTTTCCAAATGTTTGCTCATACTGTATTGGTGCAAAGGTGCTTACACATACAGAAAGATTACTAAAGCCACAGTGTCTTTTATGCTCCCACTGAACTGATGGGTTGTCTTTATATTTATGATCATTTAAATATTTATGATTTGTGTGTTGCAAAGAGATGTACCTGGGCTTAATCATAGGGGTGAACAGCTAGCACCAAATAACTTTGCTGACTCCAAAAGAATTACTGTCAGTTTCTGTTCTGATAACTGCACCATGTTTAACACCTAGGAAAACACAAGTGCAGAAGCAGGGCACAAAATCCGTGATCACTTGAAGTTCAGTTTTTAGCTTTCCAGCAAGCAAGAAGGTAATTAGATTTTCTTTATGTTTTTATGATGCATAATGACACTAGCAATCTCTGGGTTGGGTGTTTCCTGGCAGTTAATGTGGATTGGGTGAGGAGCCCCTGGGTGTATTTTAGACCTTTTACTCTTCCAGTAAGTCATTAGCTGCCAGGAAATGTTTGACTCAGGGGTCATTATTACTTAAATATTGCCTCTAAAAACTCCTTATTGCTATCAATTTATTTTGCTTTTCTGCTGCATTAGCGGGCCTAAGTAGTAATACCATTAACTATAATAACAAATCAGGTAAATAATAAAAGCTCTGCAGCCTGGGAATTGACCAAGACAAATTACTTTATTTTCTATGTATTTCTAGTTTGGAGTTGGATAGTGACAATGTAATAAATCCAAACAGGAAGAAGAAATATAATGTGAATAGAAGCAGGAAAAGGAGGAAGGGAGAAAGAAAAATGGTCAGGGGTGGTGAAGATAGTAGGAATGCAAAGCGGAAATTTTAACTGAGGAACACTGCAAAAGAACTGATGTAAAATGCCAAACAAGTGCAGGTATTTCATCACCAACAACCTCCTTTTGTGTTTTTGTTTTTATGTATAAAAAATGGATTGTGGCTTGAGGCCATAGTACAAATATTAAGCAGGATACTCCCTCTCTCTCTGACTTTGTCAGAAGTTTCCTGAAAGGAAAGATCTCATTTAAAATTCCCAAAAGCAAATCTAAATGAAATGTTATCTCAGTAGGAACAAAAACTTTGTCTCTTTTCCACCTGGAGAGACTGTAGATCCACTTTCCACTTGCCTCTATTCATTAGCATGCCCTCTTCATAAGTCACCAAGCAGCATGGTCTTTTATACTCAGTAGTTCAGCTTTTCAAAGTAGATCAACAGGAAAACAAACATGAACACATAGAGATTTCTTTCTGGGAAGGAATCATAGGGAAAAAGATGTGTTAGTATACAATTGATGTGGTAGGAAAGTGTAAGTTTACAGTAATTATTAAATCTAAGAATCTGTAAAAAACACAGTTATGAAATATTGCAGTAGCTGGTGGCATTGTCAGTATGTTATCACTGAAATGACAATGTTCCTTTTAGGAAATTCTTAAACTCATGATGAGTTGTCCCATCTCTCTGAAGGAAAAATAATCTTGTTCAATAGCCTAGACATAGCTAGACTTCTATGTCAGCAAGAGATAGTCCTAACGTGCCCTTTCTGGCAAGGTATTAATCCACTGATAGCTACGGGAACCTTGGCAGTGACACAAAATGCTGCCCTTTATGCAAAGCTTGCATGTTTTCTGACTATTTAAACAACCACAGAAGGGCATTACAACTTGAAAACTGTGTAGTACACCACGCATCCTCCTCATACAGCAATCAGGCTGCTGTTGAATTTCTTGTCTGTCTTTTGCATTATAGTGGTGACAGCTTTTCACTTCATCTTTTGCTTGAATAAGGCATTTTGAAAGAGGCAGTGTTCAGTGGTGAGACTTCCCACTGATCTGTGTTCTAGCAAAGCCTTCCTGTGGCAGAACAGGAAGATCTTGGGGAACATTTCAGCAGATCTTGGGGAAATACATTTCTAAAACATTCACAGAGTAGGTTTACAGTTTTGCTTAAATTAAGCCTATTGTGTACATTAAGAGCATAGTATCAAGTCTGATTTATCTTGATACTATGATTTTAAACAACAACATCAGAGGAAGTGCTATTTATTTAATCATCAATTAACTTATTCTAGCGATGATGAAGAGTATTAAACCATATTTATTTGGCCTAATTAAACCATAATTATTTGACAATATCTTAGGACAGACTAGAACCTTTAACTTGACCCTGTCCATTACACTGCAATGATAATTAAATGTCATAATAAGTTATTTACCTTCAATGAAGTCAAATTTCTAAAGGTATGTGGTGCAATCAGGATCATAAATGTGTTTGAAATTTAGGTTGAAAGTTGTTACTTCAGAGACAAACTGATATAATAAGATGAACAGTACTTCCAAACAGACTTATTCTAGAATTATTTTGAAGTCTCATTAATTCAGCTCATGAATTTTCTTCACCAAGAGGGTGGGCAGGCACTGAAACAGCCTCCCCAGGGAAGCAATCATGGCACTGAGCTTGAAGAAATTCAGGAAGCGTCTGGACAATGCTCTCAGATACCTGATCTTAGTTTTGGATGATCCTGTGTGGAGCCAGGAGTTGGACGTGATGATCCTTATGGGTCCCTTCCTACTTAGAATATTTTATGTTTCTATGAATTTTCAGAGTTAGAATAGTATCATAGTATCTTCTGTGCAGGAAAACAAAGCTGCCCACAACTGAGAATCCTATTCTGTACTGCAAAATAAAAGTAGGGAGCCACCTATCACCTGCACAGTTATTAGTTCTTTGAATTCTGGCATTTGGAGAAGACACATTAATCTCAACTGTACCCGGCTTTTCAGAAATAAGAACAGATGTATTAAACTCTCATAGCTGGAGTTTACTTGTCTCAAAGACAGCTAGAACAACTCCTACTTGAATTGTTTTTTTACATTGAGACATTACTTGCTCAACAGTTAATTGGTCTAATTTTTTCATCAAAGGAAGAAAGAAAAAATCTTCCAGAGAGTAATCTTGAAGCCATAAATACCCTCACTCAATTCAGTTGGAAGAATGGAAGAAACGAAGTTGTGAAGTCTTGCATTTAGAAAATGAGAAGCTGCCAGATTTGTGCTTTCTCCAGTATGTTTGCATTGCCCCTCCTTACACGTATATGTTAATTTGCATTCTCTTCCATAAGAGCATGCAAGCTTTTCCACGGGGTCTCTGGCTCAGTCCAGGAAGGGTGATCATTCCCTTTGGTCTTCACTGGAAAGGCCTGAGATCTCAATTAATGCATACAGCTGGAAGCCTTCAGTGAATTTAAAATTAATAATTCCTTCACTGATATGCTGTAGCCATTACTTAATGCTGTGTGGTCTGATAAGCACCTTTTTGTGCCTTGCTAGGCATGGAAGCTTTCTGGAAGGATCTGCAAGGTGACCATCTCCAGGAGAGAGTCATGCAGAGAACCTTATATTTACCTTTCCTTTGTGCTGTACCAAACCAATTCAGCCATTTTCCCTGCTTGGGTCTGTCCAAGGGGATGGAGAAACAGCAGATGAGAAGGCAAAGGGACTGAGGTAGAGGTAGAAAGGCCTTGTAAGAATACCAGTGTGGGAGAAGCAAGCAACAAGTCATGTTCTCAATAGCTGAAAGGCTAAAAGACTCTATAGAATGTGATTCACCAGGTCCTTAGATTCAGTAAAAGTGCTTCAAGACACATCAATTGAAGATATGAGAAGACTATCTGGAAAAACTGTTAATAAAGGGAAGTTTGAACATGAGCACTTGATAGGGAAGTATACGATATACCTTGGTAAGTTAGCTCACAGTCACGGAATTGCAGGTTTGAAAGGAACCACAAGAGGTCATTGAATCCAATAGGTCACACAGGCATTCAGCCAAGTCTTGAATATCTCAATAGGAGATTCCACAGCCTCTTTAGGCAACCTGTTCCAGTGCTCCATCACCCTTACTGTGAAGTTCTCCTGTGTGTTTGTATGGAATTTCCTATGTTAAAGTTTTATTCCTTGTCCTATTGCTATGAACCTCCAAGGAGATCCTGGTCTCATCCTTTTGCATCCCAACACGCTTTAGATATTTATAAATACTAAGTAGTCACCCTCTCAGTCTTTTCCTCAAGCTGAACAGTCCCAGGTCACCCAGCCTTTCCTCATACAGGAGATGCTTCAGGCCCTTTATCATCTTTGTGACTCCTCCTATGAGATCCCTGTCTTTTATGAACTGTGGAACCCAACATTGGACACAATACTCCAGATGTGGTTCCAGCAGGGCAAAATAAAAGTGGAGGGTCACTTTCCTTAACCTGCTGGCCACACTCTTTTTAATGCCCCAAAATAATTGCTGTTCTTGGCCACCTTGGCCAGGTGTTCTTTCCCAGGAACACCTGGCAGGCCCATGGCCAACCCCTTGTCTGCCAGAACACCCAGATCCTTCTCTCTGCAGGTCTTCTTTCCAGCAGGTCATCCCCTAACCTGTACAGATGCATGTGGGTGTTCGTTCCCAGGCCAAGACTCTACACTTGCTCGTGTTAAACCTCATCAGATTCCTCCCTGTCCAACTCTCCAGTCTATCCAGGTCTTGCTGAATGTCAGCACAGCCTTCTGGTGTGTCAGCTGCTCCTCTCAGATTTGTATAGAATCATACAAACATAGAATCCTTAGAGTTGGAAGGAACCTGTGAAGGCCATATAGTCCAGCTCCTCTGCAATAAACACGGACACCACAGCTAGATCAAGTTGCCTAGTGCCTGATCCAGCCTGACCTTGGAATGGGGCAAAAATCACATCTCTGGGCAACATCTTCCACTGCCTCACCACTCTCACTGTAAAAGATTTTTTCCCTATATCTAACCTAGATTTACCCTCTTTGAGCTTGAAATCAGTTGCCCTTGTTTTGTCACCACAGACCCTGCTAAAAAGTCTGTCCCCTTCTTTTCTGTATCTCCCCTTTAAATGCTGAAAGGCTGCTCTCAGGTCACCTCACAGCCTTCTCTTCTTCAGGCTGAACAGCCTGCCCTCCTGATAGGAGAAGTATTCCATTCCTTGGATAATTTTTGTGGCCCTCCTCTGGATGCACTCCAACAGGTCTATGCCCTCTGCTGTGTCACTTATTCCTCCCAGTTTTATGTCATCAGTAAACTTGCCAAGGGTGGACTTTATCCTTTCACTGATGAATATGCTGAACAAGACCAGACCCAACAGTGACCCCTATGGAACACTGCTCGCTACAGATCTCCAACCAGACTGCCACTGATGACAACCCTCAGAGCAATTCCAGTCAGCCAGTTCTCAACCCACCTCAGACTGCCTGTGTTTGCTGGATGCATTCAAAAACAACCATTTTTTTCTGTTTGCATCTCTTAAAATTTTGATCTAAAAACGAAAGAAAATAGTTTAATCAGTGTCCTTAAAACTCATGTGCTCAGTGACAGCTCTCTTAGCAGTAGATTGGTTGTGACAAAGCTTATTTTTGAGAATAGGGCTGAACTGCAGCATAAGTAGATATAGATATGTGCAGATATAGACACTATGTGGCTCAGTGGCAGAAATGTGGTAAGGTGATGTACTTGCATGTCCTGCAAACCCAAGCAAGGGCTGCTTGCCAGGGTTTGTGCAAAGAATGCGGAGCAGCTCACTGACTTGTCTGATAGTTTAGGTTTGTATCTTTGCTTTTCAGAGACTGTGAGTTAGAAACTAGCTTAAAAATTAAATATCAACTGATTCTGTTTATTAACAAAATAAAAGCAATCCTATGTAAATCTAGAAATTATTCTGCATCATGGTATAGCTGTTCATGTAATTGTCCCTTTTGCTACTCATGCTATCACAGCCTGTATCACACAAACTGAATAGCTTCAAGGAAAAGAAATGCCAGTCTTGCAGGGCATAGAAATTAATTGTATCATGTGATTTGTGTGAATACAGTGTGAATTGCAGTGTTTTCCATTTATACATTCATTGAAATAACGTTTGTGCTGTGCAAATTTAACTGCTGCTTCTTTTTTTTTTTTTATCTGTCCTGAAGCATACTACTTTATGACCCACTTTTTGCAGAGTTAAGATAGGATAGGATGCACGAGTGGAGGTTTGTTTGATCAGTTCTGCGTATACATGTTAAAAAACTATGGTATGTACTATAGGAACAGTGTGGAGAAGAAAAAGAGCAAGGACTGAAAGAAAAAAGATGGGAAAACTGTAGATCTAATTCTTTGGCATGGGTGTAACAAACACTCAAGTGTTATGGGCTAGTAGTTTTCTCTAAATAACCAGAAAACAAGACTTAGGGAAAATAAGCTTTTAGCTATAAATAGTAAAATGAGACCATAGTTTTCAAGGCTGTCCAGGACAATCTGTCTATTCTAATCCGTCTATTGTCTACTGAAATTCATTAAGCAATATACCTATTCACCTCAAGATATGAATGTTTTGAGCGCGATCTATAAAAATACTTACAAAAATAATGGATCTGTCTGGAGGAAAGAAAAAAAATTTCAGAATTCTAACACATGATTGAATTCCCAAGGATCTGAAAAGCCAGGAGCTAGCAATAAATTCAGAAGTCTTGCCTTTATTACAGCTGAGATAATTTGTAGCTCTCAAGATGCGAACTGTTAAATAAAAAAGGGTCAGTAAATACTGATTAGTATTAATATCATCCTAGGCTTATAAAGAATCACAGAAGTCAAAGAAATTAATTGAATACTCTCTTGGTACTCAGGAAATGATTTAGCTTACCCCAACAGCCTCATAATGTACACATGGTTATGTCTTGTCAGAAACAGGTAGCATTTCTCTCTAGCTGTGGTGGTCTGGTGGTTGGTGACCCTGCACACAGCAGGGGGGGTTGAAACTAGATGATCATTGTGGTTCTTTTCAACCCAGGCCATTCTACGATTCTATGATTCATTGTTCATCTTCTGACTGAAGCACAAACAAGGCACCAAGATAGTCTGATCGTGGCCAAGGAGAAGAATGTGCCAACAAAAAGGCACTCAAAGCATGTTATTTTCTTTACAGAAATGGAACAAAGGTAGCCAAGGACAGGACCGTAAGAGCTCTTTTTTCTATGTGCTAATTAGGCTTTTCTTTATCACTTAATATGGATCATAAAGAGGAACTTTAAGGACATTAATGGAGGTAGTGTACAACACTTTCTTCACTGCACTTCTATTTCAGTCCATGTTGCAATTCAAACATCCACTGCAGTGCTCCCCCAGGAGCTCCCCAGAGGAGCCAATCCTACTTTAATTGTTCTTAATCATGTTTCTGGAAAACATGCTGCTTGTTTCTCATTATCATTTCTTCAATAGACAGACTTGGAAGAAAGATCCTGAGTAGGCTCTTCTCTACGAGAACAGTGGTTTCCAAGGAACAGTGGAAGAGTGCTCCCTTTTCTTTCTTCAGAGCATAAGGAGAGAACCAAATGCTCTGTTTCTTAAGAGGAAAAAGCAATAGAAGATTCTGGAATAAACTTCTGGTATAAAGTTTCACTCATTGCAAACAAATAAAGAACTGACCAAGGCTTGTTTTCAGCTTTCAGCTGTGCAAAACAGAGCTCTAAGCAGTGATGGTACGAACAGCTATACATTGTCTAAATATCAGGATCCCTTTGCACAAATGGGATTTGCACTGATGACCAGTGTATTCAGACACTATGAATATTAGCCAGAAAATCAATGCATAACGATGTGCAAACAAAGACTTTTCAAGCTACCTGAAATGCTGGAAATTATTGCAGATAAGAAACAACTGGTAATTTGAAGACTTTTAAAGCAAATTAAGTACCCTTTTAAAATTCAGAAGTTTTTATTGTAAATCCTAACCATGAAGGTTTGATTCTGCTACCTTTTAAATAAACAGAAATTATCCCTTTGGTGTAAATAGTACTAAGTCACTCATCAGCCAAGAAAGACTATATCTACTAGAACAAAGGGATTTATTTAAAGGGATTATTAATTTTCAGTTCTGAGTGAAAAGTTCTGAGAAATTTTATTTTGATATATAGAATCATAGAATCACAGAATCACAAGGTTGGAAACGACCTGCAAGATCATCCAGTCCAACCACCCTCCCATTCCTATCAGTGCCACATGCTACTAAACCATCTCTCGTAGCTCCTCATCCAGGCGCCTCTTGAACACCACCAGGGACGGCGACTCCACCACCTCCCTGGGCAGCCATTCCAGTGCCTGACCACCCTCTGAGAGAAAAAGTTTCTCCTAATATCCAACCTAAACCTCCTCTGGTACAACTTCTGGCCATTTCCTCGGGTCCTACTGTTTGCCTGGGAGAAGAGGCCAGACCCTTTTGCACCACAACCTCCCTTCAGGAAGTTGTGGAGTGCAGTGAGGTCTCCCCTGAGCCTCCTCTTCTCCACACTGAACAATCCCAGCTCCCTCAGCCGCTCCTCATAAGACTTGTGCTCCAGACCCCTCACCATACAAGCACAGAACACAGTAGTCCATACTCACAGAGCCATCAAATCATTTGCTGAATATCAAGTCCCTATCCCTGCAAGAAGCAGAATCACCTGGAGCATGTTGATGTAAAATATATCCAGTTGAGCTTTAAGTACCTCCAAGAATAGATACTACACAACTTCTCTGGTTAACTTGTTCCTGTATTTGAAAACTCACAGTGGAAATGTTTCTTATTTTTGAAAGGAGTTTCATGTGTCTCATTCTGTGCCCTTCTTCATACGCTTGAATTTTGTGTTGAGGGACATGGTGTAGTGAGAACTATTGGTGATAGGTGGATGGTTGGACTGGATGATCTTGTAGGTCTTTTCTGTCCTTGGTGATTCTGTGATTCGGTCATTCTGGGCACCGCTGAGAGAGTCTGGTTCTGTCTTCATTACTGGCTCCCATCAGATACTTGTACACACAGTTAGAATTATACCTGAGGCATCTCTTCTCCGTTCTGAGCACTCCTAGTTATCTCAGCCTCTTCTCACAGGAGACGAGCTCCAGATACTTAATCATTTTTGTGGCCCTTAGCTGGGCTGTCTCTAACAGAGAAAGCTTCACATCCCTCTAGTACTGGGGAGCCCTGAACTGGACAGAGGAGTCCAGGTACGGTCTTACCAGCACTAAACAGACTTAGTGCCACTGATCATAATCCTCTAAGCTCAGCTGTTTGTTTTCTTGCTTCTTTTCCTGCTTATCCTTCCTGATAATAGATGTGATATTTGCTTTCTTCTAGTCCTCAGTAACCACTTTGGTCACCATGATCATTTAAAAGTAGGAGTTGACTCAAAATTCACTTGTGCATGCATTCTGCCATACCCTATGAATTATGTTTGTCCAGTTTGCTTAAATATTCCCAAAACTGATCCCCTCCGCTGAGCCTAAGTCCTACTTTTTGGCCAGTTCTCTCCTCTCAGGACTCTATCATCTCCTGGATTACATGTAACTTTGGAGTGGCTCTAGTCACCTCTGAATAGGAAGCTCTGTGCACGTGAGGCTTCTTCCATTTCTTGGAAAAAGACCTCATCTACTTCTTCCTGACTATATGGTCTGTTGTGATAGTGTGGTTCCACAAGGTTGCTGATTATGATATTCTCTAAGCTCAGCTGATCCAGTCTCAGTGGTTTATGATTAACCCCTAGGGATGGGGGAAGCTTAAAGACTTGGTCTGCACTGTTTTGTCACCTCTTTTAGGCAGTAACCACTATTCAGAGTGTGGGGCTTGAATATTTAATTTCTGGATCTGAAAAAGGAATGACAATTAGTGGTTCAAGTGTTGCCGAAGTTTGTCTTTAAATAACTTTAACCAGTGGGGTACTGACTTTTTATTTATTTGCTTGCTTTTGTAGGCTTTTCTGATGTTGTTAACAGGTGAGAGTCTTTGGTTTTATGCTACAAGCCCTGGTAAGAGCACTGTGTTGAAAACAAGTTTTCAGTGTTATGTAATTAATTGTTTGGTTTTTATTAGTCTATTTACATTAATATGAGTTTGCAACTCTTCAAAACAGCAGAAGAGCAAAGTTCATAGTGTGACAGAGGCACAGAGAACGTTGGACATGCCTCACTTAAGAAATCTGTCCAGTGCAGATAGTACTGCATAACTAATCCTATGTATTGCAGTTATGTTATTATTTAGAGTTTTGTCCAATATACGAAAATATTTAATGGTAATGGCTATGCTACATATGAAGTGGGGTGGAGGGGCAAGGTGAAGGAGCAGTTTTCAGAAATGTTACCAGCACCACAAGTGACTCATTGTTAATCTTTTGGTGGAGCCTAAGTCAGTACTTAAGAAAGCATGGGAAATCTAATAAAAGTGAAAACATGTTACTTGGATTATCTAAAATTTAGTGAATGAGTTGATTAGTACTTTGAAAGCCTCATGCAGCATGCTCAGTAGTGGCTAACATTTGAATGCCAGACATCTTTGCACGTCAGCTTTTGAAGCCCCAAGAGATTTTGCCATTTGTTCTGAATAGGTCTGTCTTCAGGAGATAAGTCTCTCAGGTAATTTGAAGCGCAGCCACAAAATGAAGTCCGTTTGATGGTCTGAGACTAGAAAATTTCTTTTACCCAATTAATTAATGCTGTTCTTTCAAAATTCCTGTTCATGTTCTGTTTTATATGCCATTCCCTCAGATGTCTGAAGCCTTACATGCTTAAAAATCCAGGATTTTTTTTCATGGTTTGGAAGAATTGCCTCTGATATAAGTAGGTACACTTTTTATCATGAGCTGGACAATTGTTCCCATCTCTTTTTGCATATGTCTGCATAGTGGCACACTCCTACCTGATCATTTCACATGGTCTCCATTGCAGGGTTTAAGCTGCACTGACCTTTTTTTTACTGCAATATATTACACCCACCAGGCTAAGGATTATTTAACACCAGAAGCAAGCAGAGGATAGAGACAAAGGAGCTAAGCTATCACTCTCTGTAGTGTTGCCTGCTCTATTTTCCTTTAATATTGCAATTGATGTTACATGCTCTGAAGATTTCCTGTAACGTTTATACCTTCTTTTTTCCCCATTGAATATGTGGCTGCTAGTGCTGAGTGCAAAAATGATTTCTAGCTATAAAGCCCCTGCATTATTTAAGCTTTCATCTCTATTATGTAGTTACTTTATTAATACCTTCTCTAAGATCATGACCTTAATTCACTGTTTAAGGGGACAAAGGCAAATGTCTCAGTCACTGATACATTTCTCATTTTAAGGAGAGATAAACCTCCTGCTCAGGCTGGAATTATGGAAGATGGAAATGTAGGAAGCATTTCTCAGCATGCATATTCTACAAAACTTGCTCCAAGGCAGCAAATGCCACTTCTGAGCCCACTGCTGTCATCAGCCATTTTACAGATAAGTAATGTTCTTGTGTGCATGGCAGACATCTTGCAGAGAAATAATATCACTTGTGTGTGGCAGCCAGCAGGAGACATTGCTGAGCAGTACCCATCCTTTATTAGCACTGCCTTAATGAGCAGGAAAAAGACACTGTTTTATTCTGAGCACTCTGTAGGTAATGGGAAATTGCATTGCTCTTACAGGAACGAGGATATTAAAGATTTTACTTTTCTTGCAGACATGTCACAATGCTGTGAGGTGGTCTGCAGGCATTAAACTGTTACACATCTAGGGCAATTATTATACGTGTTCTTCAGTCTGTAAGAGTTTTCTGTTGAAATATGTGTAAAAGTGATTCACAAGTAGCTCAAACTGGGCTTAAGCCTTCATTTTCTTACTCCCAGCTCCTCTGCTCCCTTCCCTTTCCACTTACTCTCATCTTACTGGTGATGTAAACATACTCACTGAGATGAGATACTGGAATCAGAAAGATAGAAAGTGTTTTCTTAAAAACTATGCACTCTTAAAGAAAAATAAATGCAAAGGAAGAAAATGAAGTAGGGGCTTGCAATAATTTAAGAAACTTTCACAATAGATAGTGCTCTATAGCACCACTGGAATTATACTGTTTTCTTTTCAGGCACTGTAAAACAATACTGTGCTGCTAAATCCAGTATCAGAAATTAAAATAGTGCATTGGGTGCACTTCTAAAAGCCTGGTGTTCCTTTCAGTAGAGAGTACTGATGCGGGTCTTCGTGTAACTGAAAGAACAAGGGGAGATTAAGATTAAAAATAGACAGCAAGTTGCCAGTGTTGTCAGATACAATTTGCCAGACTCTTGATCAGAATAATATTTTTTAAAATAATATATTTATACTTACATATTTATAATAATAAATAAATATTTAAAAAACAATAATCAGTAACGGAGATCTGCAGTACTTTTGTTTGCAGTAAGAACTGTAGGAGTTATTAACCCTCTCAGTACATCACTGCAGCATCCCTTCCTGGCTTATTCAGCCCCCTTCTCAGACAGCATTTCCGGGGGCTTTTGTAAAGTGAGTCCTTGCTTTGCTGTTGTGAATGTAATTTGTTTGTCCACTCAGTGTTGCTTCATATTTGCATAGGTGGCTGCCACCCTGTAGCTCTGCCCTGGCAGCTGTACTCCTGGGCGGCTACCACACAAGCAAAAGCAATGCTCCCTACTGTGACATCCAGACCCTGCCTTGCATCATTTCTCCTCTATGTAATTTTCTCATGTGCCATGCCAGATCCTTGTTAATAATCAAACGAATGCTATATGAGTTGAACTTCACAGTTTCTGCCCAAGGTTTAATACATGTTATAAATTAGAGAACTTATAATTTGAGGTCTCAAAGCTGTTGCTCCTGAGGAAAGTAACAGCTGCCCTCCTTTCTCCTCCCCATAGGAGTTTTTCTATACTTTCTTATATATTCCAGCTGATAATTATCTTCCTCATTGCATTTTACTCCTTGCTCTGTAAGAAAGAATTTTATGTCTTTGATAATCCTTATCTCCTTTTTGTTGCTAGATTTTCTTCTGTGTCCTTGACCAGTGAATAACCCTGTTAAAGATTCAGAAACATCATGACATGAGAATGAATTCTTTCTTGTTCCATTCTCCATTTGCATTTCAACTCCTATTTCTATTTCCATTTCCATTTCCACTTGCACTTCATTCTTCTTTCCTATCCCTTCTGAGACTCTTTAAGTACATTTAATAGCACTTTATGTATTGTGTTCTGGACTCTGTGGCGAAACCAGTTCTCAGCCTGCTGGCCTTCTAGGAGCTCTGCATAGGCCATTGTTACTGAGAAAGAGGTGAGCTGGCAGAGAGCACTCAGAAGTGATAGTCCCCTACTTCTCATCAGAATTTTGCACAGAACTCTTGTGAAGTTATCCCAAAAAGTAAAAGTTCTTCTGTCAATTGGTATAAACATCAAGGAAGAGCAAAGGACAATCAGTCCCCATTGCGACCTTGCGTTATGTCCTGTCCCCAGAAAAAATTTCCAATTATTCCTATTTGTGCCAGCTACTATTTATGTGTCTCCATCTGCATAATATTTTGGAAATTACTGATAATATCTTTTAGGATAACCTAGCTGTTTATTCCATTTCAACTTGGCAACACTGAAATTTGACTGAGTTGCATATATTCTAACCTTGCTATTGCAACTGGTCATTTCTGAACAGTCATGCATCTTCCAGAACTTCAGATGTTCTGCAGTGCAAAAAAAAAAAAAAAAAAAAAAAAAAGAATGTCTACGGACCTTTCTGCTGCTTGGACAGGCATATGATTCTTACTGCTTCCTTTGCTCCCAATACAGATATGGGAAAAAAAGAAATAAATTTTCCAGCAACAGAGCAGTCAAAATATTTGACAGATCCTGGAACTGGTGATTCAAAAAACAAAATACACATTTCTTAAAGGAGTAGCACTAGAGTGAGGGAAGAAATAGACAATTTAGGTTCTGTCTGAATATTCTTTAACCTCTGTATGTTTCTCTGAGACAGAGATTCAGATTTAGGAATTCAGGGTTTCAGGGGTTCAGGGGGAAGTTTTTTACCATGAGAGTGGTGAGGTGCTGGCACAGGCTGCCCAGAGGTTGTGGATGCCCCATCCCTGGAGGTGTTCAAGGCCAGGTTGGATGGGACCCTGGGCAGCCTGGTCTAGCATTAAATGGGGAGGTGGTGGCCCTGCATGTGGCAGGGAGGTTGGAGATTCATGATCCTTGAGGTCTTTTCCAACCTGGGCCATTCTGTGATTCTTTGCATTTTCTTTTCAAGTTATGCACAAAATCTGAAGAATAAACTTTTTAATTTGTTTTTAATTTGTCACTTTTAGAATGATTTTGGAGTTCCAAATCCCCTCATATGTTTGCTTATTTCAGAATCACATTATCAATTTCAATAATCCTTTGTCACTATTTTGCTCAAGGATCTGCTAAAAACTTTTAAGATCAGTGAGAGAAGCCATGAAGCAAGTTATACAAAATTGTATGCGATGTATAAAATAAGCAGTAGGGAAAATGTATTTTAGCATGAAATTTTCAGTTACCACATATCATTCTGTTAAATGGAAACACACAACTTTAAGAAAACCACAAAATGGCATACAATTTTAAATCAGCAATCTCCTGTTAACTGTGGATCACCAAAAAATAGTATCTTAATAGGCAGAAATTGACTTTAGATATACCTGCCCAGTATGTTAAATTTACTGAACTTCTCAGAAATTTCTGCAGAGGAAGGCTTCTTGATAAAGGCCAGGCGAAGAGAACTTTGTATTCTAGTCGCTATCCAGTCAGTCTTCCTGTCAAACAATGTGCTGTGGGAGAAAACTGATAATTCTTGTACAATTTTTACCTTACATTTCATCCCTGCTGATACTAGTAGCAAGAAAATCAGTAGACTTGCGCTAACAGAAGTGGAAATAGAGCTTTAAAAACTCAGAGGTAGCAGAATAAGTTAATAGATACTAAAAATGTAACTGTCATTTCAAGAAGTGATACATCTCTTTATCTCTTATCAAATGAAAAATACCACTTAACAAGCTGCACTGTTTATACATGAAAAGAAAAAAAAACATAATGTGGATAGTATCACTGAAATGACTTTATAGTTATTTAACTAAAATCACCTATACCAAGGTTTTCACTGCTTGTATTTACTTTAACTCAAAATGTGCCCACAAATCCATATACTAACATGTCTTGTTTGCAGTTAGACTTCATGATGTAAAAGATGCAACAATTAATAACAAATATTAGAAAGCTATGAGATTCTGATTGGGTTTTCAAATGGACTGTAATCTTTTCTTCCTAGAGTTGCTACGTCTTGTTGCAATTTTGTGCCATCTTCTGGCATTAAAACAAGCGCTTCTCTGACAGTAAGACTTGCTGATGTATCACTGAGAACAAAGGTTGCTATGGCTATACACACCGTGTTGAAGAAAATAATTCACTATGCCATGCAAGAACTTTTAATACTCTTCTAAATAACACTTGAGGAAATAGATGGCGCAGATAGAACTGGTCATTTCCTTATTACATATTCAATTATATTTAATAGCCAGGAAGAAAAGCTAATCGCTGATCACACTTAGGAAACAACATAGTTCATGCAATTCAAGGATGTCCATGAGTGAAAGAGAAGCGTTCAGTCTTTTTTTTTCATGGGCCATGAGGCTACAGTCAGCTTTGTATAGAACAGTTCAACTGCTTATTGCGTATTTGTGGACAGGGGAGAAAAGTGTTTGCAGGTGATCATGAAGACTGAAGGTTGTTGATGTATTGGTTAGATGAAGGCAGTTTAGGATTGTGAAATCCAGTGTGTCAGGATGTGTGAAGACAGCCTACTTCCTTCAATTATTCTTAACAGGAAGACTTAACCTTCGTATTTTATACTGAGTGCTTCAAGCTTATTTCGGTTCTCCATTGAATCGTGATGTATTTCAGAAGGCAAGACTGATTCAACTCTCAGGAATGGGAACACTGAAACTTCTGCCCTGGGGGATTTTAGGTGCTTTGCGTCACATAGCAAAACTAAAAACAAAACAAGAAGCAAAACAAAAAATTCAAACCAACCAACCAAACAAACAAACAAAAACCCATAACCAACAACAAAAACCTTAAGAAATAATGAAAAATAAAAAGAAATTACCAAGGAATAATCAAGCTGAAAAGAATTTTCTATATAAAAACATCCCTAAATACAGTAGTTTCTGGGGAAATATTCTCATCAGGCTGCCTATGTTCTCACAGCTCAGTACATTGCCCCATGGAGGAAGCTGGTCCAATGATTTTCCTGTGAGCTGTTGTATTATCTTCCTCCTCTGAAGCCTGTAATAGCTGTTCTGTAGATCCTGCAGTGCTGTGCCTGAAAAACACATTTTCTTCCATTGCTGCAATTTAATCTCAATAATATTGTTTGCAGCCTCAGTGAATGTACATTTTATCTTCCTCTTGAACAGATGATTTGGAGAGCTCCAAATATGTATTTTCATCTGCTGCAATGTTTGAATAAAGTTTTACAAGGGCAGATTGACTTTCAGGATAGTGCAAGTCAGTGAGTTTCCATCTTCATTTATTTGGTCCCTGCCAGTCCATCCCTCTTCATTATGCTCAGATCACTGACTTTCTCCCCTATTTTAGAACTGAAATTCTCTATAATCAGAGGATGCTGAACAAATTCATCTCTCATATAACATCACTGTAGTTAAAGCACTTGCATGAGGCATAAACTTGGCCCAGACTATCTGTCATGTCTGTGAATTTCTATAGCTGCTTTATGTTCATTTTCATGGCTCTTGGCTACTTTGCTTGGTACTCAGCAATTTGAGTAGTGGTCAGATTTACTGGGGTTCTTCAGAGGGAGATTAAAATGAACTTGACACAGCCTGGTGTATATCCAGGTTATGGTGCTCCTTACTCGGATCCATTGCACACCTTCACATGGACAGCCAAGTCTGAGTATCTTGAATGGGAGGAAGGATCTGAAGATGAGCAAAATGCATTCGCACTAATGAGGAGTGTTTCATTTGAGAACCAAATAGAGAGCATAATGTTGGCATCCTTTTGCAGCAAATCATGATTGCACAGTGGCAGTTTCTTTTAAATAATGCAAAAATAAAGTTACAATTTTGATAGAATGCATGGTGAAACTCTGTTCTCCTACATAACTGACTACTCCATACAGCAACATGAATATGATTTTGAACTGTGCTCCCCTGTTGACATCACTAGAAACTCCAGACAGATGATTTGATGATGCTTCATTTTTTGTATCTTATCCAAAAAGCATAAGTGATATCTTTTCCACTGACAAGGAAATTCACATAGTGGACAATTAATCAGTGAAATTTGTCCCTGACTTTGTAGTGTGGCAATGTCTGCCTGTTGGAAAAGACACCAAATTGCTAACCCTTTGTGATATGATTATATCCTACAGAGGAGGCGATTTACAGCTTTCCTTGGTCATCAAAGAGGGCCTTGCAGGATATTTTTCCATTGTATTATCAGGAGATATTTGTTCCTTGATAGGAGAAAAATACAGGCATGTGTATTTTTTCCTTTTTTTAACTTATATCTTCTGTAGCATGATTATATCAAGTTTAGTATCTAAGTGATATTAAAAACTCAGACATATATGGCCTCTTCACAAGTTCATTTTTAAGACAACTCCACATTTTGAGTTCAGGAAGGACTTTTGTTTCAGCATAGAGCAGACATCTGCTCTTCATAATTGAAGAATTTCACCTATCATGTCCATCCTACCAAAGGAAAGTAAAAAGATGATACCAATTTTAGTGTATTTCTCTCTCTCTCTCTTTTTTCTTTTTCTTTTTCTTTTTCTTTTTTTTTTTTGGGGGGGGGGGGGGGGGGGGGGAAGGGGTTGAGTTTTAAAAAAAAGAAAGGGTTTTTTTT